>NW_028124958.1:0-117132 GCF_965194825.1 Balaenoptera physalus | reverse complement strand
TGAGTAGAAAAGCTAACCTCTTCCAAAACAGAGAGAGGCAGGTCTCCTTCTCGGCGGTCCTACATGATATGCTGTCTCACGAGCTCAAAGCAAAGAAATCCTGGGCAACTGTTGCTTCTGGACAAGCCCCTAACCTTGGGCAAAGGGGTATTCCTAGAAGGAGAAGGAGGCCTTTGTTTCCTCCCATCACGCTACAACTCCTTTGTGTTTCATGGGAGGTAAGATGTAATGAATGGGGGACCCATGGAGTATAGACTTTAAGAGATGTGTCCGGCCTTGAGGGAAGGGGTCATTTCAGGCTATGCCGAACTTGGCGTTCTGAAAAGGAATAGGAGCTCGGGCCAGGCAGGCTGCAAGAAAAGATTTCTCTATGGAGAGGAAATGTGCCGTTCCTAAACAACATGGTGCGGGAGGCTGCAGAGTGTATGCTAATTCACTGAATGCACCTAGGAGACGGGAGCTGAGCAGGGGGCTGATGGCAGAGAGACCTTCAATACTACAGTTCCAAAGTATCATTGGGAGAGGACTGGATCTCTGTGTTCAAAGGCTCAAAGGCAGAAAAGCGAACCTCTGAAAACACGAAGAAAGGCTGGTCTCCTTCTCTGCGGTTCTGCATGATATTTTGTCTCACGAGCTCCTGGGAGAGAACTCCTTGGCAACTGACGCTTCTGGGCAAGCACATCCAGCTAAGCGGCTGAGCACGCTTGTGCAGAAAGTCCCCGAAATGTAACACTAGGTTTCCATTAGGAAACATGCTGCGTCACTCTCCAGAAGTGCCCCACTGACCCCTGAAGGGTCTAGAAGCTTTTCCAAATCGCGTACAGCTCAGAGTCTCCCAGCGTCCCCAGGTTTCCTTTCATGTATCCTAGCACACAGCAGAAACGTTCCTCGGGACCTGAAGCTGTGCTGGCTACGGGAAAGTAATTTTTCGGAGGGGGAAAGAGGCAATTCAATCTAACCCTGTCAAGGCAGCATCTGCGTTTTCTTCTCTCATGGCACACTGCACGGGGTTCCATGAACCTGAAATGCTCTCAACGTGTCGCTGACATACGGGGCAATCCACCTCAGTGGTTTCAGCGGCATTCGAGGGTCCAACTCCTCAAGAGGCCTCGTCCCTCACGAGCCCCCTAGAAGAAATGTTGCGTCTTGTGTCTCGCCATCAAGAGGAGTTCTGTGCACCGTGTTGGTGCCTGGAGCATAGGAAAGATACACTCGATGTGCGGATGTAGTAAGTATACCAGGGCAGACGTCTGTTCGAATGCTTCTCCTCTAGGAACTATCCTGCCTGCCCAGAGAGCACTGTGCTCCAAAAGAGTGTTCAGTGAAGGCCGTTCACACCACAGCAATGGCCTCTTTCCCCTCAGAGAACTTGGAAGCGTTTGCTACACTCCAGTAAAACTGACTGCTCGGGCAGGACGTTCGGGCAGGCTGTGGATATTTTCCACTCAAGCTGAACAGGCCCTGAGAGGCAGGCGAGACTTGAAGACATTCCTTGCCTACCTCTCCTTGAAGGCAGCGGTTAGCACTGTGTTCCAGGGCCCAAAATGTGAGCTGGGGAGGCCTTCGGTCTCCACGAGGAAGCATGCTTTGGGTTCAGGATATCTACGAGTTTCTCAGGAGCAAGTTCTGCTTCCCTTATTTCGCCTCCTTTGGCTGTGTTTGGCAGCCCTTGGTATGCCCTAGGCCCTCGAAAGCAAGAGATTTTCACGGGGAGCCTATGGAACGGGATATTGATCGAAGGACACTACGGCCACTGTTTGCTACCATCTAGCCACAGCTCTTCTGTGTTTCATAGGGAGGTGAGGGATAACGAATGGGCACACAGGGTTTATGTTCTTGAAGAGATGTGTACGGCATTGAGGGAGGGGGTCATTTCAACGCTATGCCAAACTCGGTGTTCTGAGACGGAATAGGCGTCCCAGCCTGGCAGTCTGCAAGAAAGGACGTCTTCACTGAGGAGAGAATGTGATGTTCTTTCCCCACAAGATGCGGGGCGTTGGAGACTTTCTTGCTCTTCCCTGAATGCACTTTCCAGACTGTAGCTGAACGGTGGGCTAAGCGCAGAGAGACCTGCACCAGTAACCTTCTAAACTGTCATTGGGAATTGGCTGGGTCTTTGTGCTCCAAGGCTGAGTAGAAAAGCTAACCTCTTCCAAACCAGAGAGAGGCAGGTCTCCTTCTCGGCGGTCCTACATGATATGCTGTCTCACGAGCTCAAAGCAAAGAAATCCTGGGCAACTGTTGCTTCTGGACAAGGCCCGTAACGTTGGGCAACGGGGTATTCCTAGAAGGAGAAGGAGGCCGTTGTTTCCTCCCATCACGCTACAACTCCTTTGTGTTTCATGGGAGGTAAGATGTAATGAATGGGGACCCATGGAGTATAGTCTTTAAGAGATGTGTCCGGCCTTGAGGGAAGGGGTCATTTCAGGGCTATGCCGAACGAGGCGTTTTGAAAAGGAATAGGAGCTCGGGACAGGCAGGCTGTAAGAAAAGATTTCTTTACGAAGAGGAAATGTGCCATGCCTAAACAACATGGTGCGGGAGGCTGCAGACTGTATGCTACTACACTGAATGCACCTAGGAGACGGGAGCTGAGCAGGGGGCTGATGGCAGAGAGACCTTCAATACTACAGTTCCAGAGTGTCATTGGGAGCTGACTGGATCTCTGTGTTCAAAGGCTCAAAGGCAGAAAAGCGAACCTCTGAAAACCCGCAGAAAGGCTGGTCTCCTTCTCTGCGGTTCTGCATGATATGCTGTCTCACGAGCTCCTGGGAAAGAACTCCTTGCAACTGCCGCTTCTGGGCAAGAACATCCAGCTAAGCGGCTGAGCAAGCTTGTGCAGAAAGTCCCCGAAATGTAACACTAGGTTTCCTTTAGGAAACATGCTGCGTCACTCTCCAGAAGTGCCCCACTGACCCCTGAAGGTTTTAGAAGCTTTTTCAAGCCGCGTACAGCTCAGAGTCTCCCAGCGTCCCCAGGTTTCCTTTCATGTATCCTAGCACACAGCTGAAACGTTCCTCGGGACGTGAAGCTGTGCTGGCTCCGGGAAAGTTATTTTTCGGAGGGGGGACAGAGGCAATTCAATCTATCCCTGTCAAGGCAGCATCTGCGTTTTCTTCTCTCATGGCACACTGCACGGGGTTCCATGAACCTGAAATGCTCTCAATGTGTCGCTGACATAACGGGGCAATCAACCTCAGTGGTTTCAGCGGCATTCGAGGGTCCAACTCCTCAAGAGGCCTCGTCCCTCACGAGCCCCCTAGAAGAAATGTTGCGTCTTGTGTCTCGCCATCAAGAGGAGTTCTGTGCACCGTGTTGGTGCCTGGAGCATAGGAAAGATACACTCGATGTGCGGATGTAGGAAGTATACCAGGGCAGACGTCTGTTCGAATGCTTCTCCTCTAGGAACTATCCTGCCTGCCCAGAGAGCACTGTGCTCCAAAAGAGTGGCAGTGAAGACCGTTCACACCACAGCAATGGCCTCTTTCCCCTCAGAGAACTTGGAAGCGTTTGCTACACTCCAGTAAAACTGGCTGCTCGGGCAGGACGTTCGGGCAGGCTGTGGATATTTTCCACTCAAGCTGAACAGGCCCTGAGAAGCAGGCGAGACTTGAAAACATTCCTTGCCTACCTCTCCTTGAAGGCAGCGGTTAGCACTGTGTTCCAGGGCCCAAAATGTGAGCTGGGGAGGCCTTCGGTCTCCACGAGGAGGCATGCTTTGGGTTCAGGATATGTACGAGTTTCTCAGGAGCAAGTTCTGCTTCCCTTATTTCGCCTCCTTTGGCTGTGTTTGGCAGCCCTTGGTATGCCCTAGGCCCTCGAAAGCAAGAGATTTTCACGGGGAGCCTTTGGAACGGGATATTGATCGAAGGACACTACGGCCACTGTTTGCTCCCATCCAGCCACAGCTCTTCTGTGTTTCATAGGGAGGTGAGGGATAACGAATGGGCACACAGGGTTTATGTTCTTGAAGAGATGTGTACGGCATTGAGGGAAGGGGTCATTTCAACGCTATGCCAAACTCGGTGTTCTGAGACGGAATAGGAGTCCCAGCCTGGCAGTCTGCAAGAAAGGACGTCTTCACTGAGGAGAGAATGTGCTGTTCTTTCCCCACAAGATGCGGGGCGTTGGAGACTTTCTTGCTCTTCCCTGAATGCACTTTACAGACTGTAGCTGAACGGTGGGCTAAGCGCAGAGAGACCTGCACCAGTAACCTTCTAAACTGTCATTGGGAATTGGCTGGGTCTTTGTGCTCCAAGGCTGAGTAGAAAAGCTAACCTCTTCCAAAACAGAGAGAGGCAGGTCTCCTTCTCGGCGGTCCTACATGATATGCTGTCTCACGAGCTCAAAGCAAAGAAATCCTGGGCAACTGTTGCTTCTGGACAAGCCCCTAACCTTGGGCAAAGGGGTATTCCTAGAAGGAGAAGGAGGCCTTTGTTTCCTCCCATCACGCTACAACTCCTTTGTGTTTCATGGGAGGTAAGATGTAATGAATGGGGGACCCATGGAGTATAGACTTTAAGAGATGTGTCCGGCCTTGAGGGAAGGGGTCATTTCAGGCTATGCCGAACTTGGCGTTCTGAAAAGGAATAGGAGCTCGGGCCAGGCAGGCTGTAAGAAAAGATTTCTCTATGGAGAGGAAATGTGCCGTTCCTAAACAACATGGTGCGGGAGGCTGCAGAGTGTATGCTAATTCACTGAATGCACCTAGGAGACGGGAGCTGAGCAGGGGGCTGATGGCAGAGAGACCTTCAATACTACAGTTCCAAAGTATCATTGGGAGAGGACTGGATCTCTGTGTTCAAAGGCTCAAAGGCAGAAAAGCGAACCTCTGAAAACACGAAGAAAGGCTGGTCTCCTTCTCTGCGGTTCTGCATGATATTTTGTCTCACGAGCTCCTGGGAGAGAACTCCTTGGCAACTGACGCTTCTGGGCAAGGACATCCAGCTAAGCGGCTGAGCACGCTTGTGCAGAAAGTCCCCGAAATGTAACACTAGGTTTCCATTAGGAAACATGCTGCGTCACTCTCCAGAAGTGCCCCACTGACCCCTGAAGGGTCTAGAAGCTTTTCCAAATCGCGTACAGCTCAGAGTCTCCCAGCGTCCCCAGGTTTCCTTTCATGTATCCTAGCACACAGCAGAAACGTTCCTCGGGACCTGAAGCTGTGCTGGCTACGGGAAAGTTATTTTTCGGAGGGGGAAAGAGGCAATTCAATCTAACCCTGTCAAGGCAGCATCTGCGTTTTCTTCTCTCATGGCACACTGCACGGGGTTCCATGAACCTGAAATGCTCTCAACGTGTCGCTGACATAAGGGGCAATCCACCTCAGTGGTTTCAGCGGCATTCGAGGGTCCAACTCCTCAAGAGGCCTCGTCCCTCACGAGCCCCCTAGAAGAAATGTTGCGTCTTGTGTCTCGCCATCAAGAGGAGTTCTGTGCACCGTGTTGGTGCCTGGAGCATAGGA
The DNA here is from genome assembly GCF_965194825.1 of Balaenoptera physalus. NCBI lineage: Eukaryota > Metazoa > Chordata > Mammalia > Artiodactyla > Balaenopteridae > Balaenoptera > Balaenoptera physalus. The sequence goes on along the minus strand of NW_028124958.1, from coordinate 111,668 downwards.
AAGATACACTCGATGTGCGGATGTAGTAAGTATACCAGGGCAGACGTCTGTTCGAATGCTTCTCCTCTAGGAACTATCCTGCCTGCCCAGAGAGCACTGTGCTCCAAAAGAGTGGCAGTGAAGGCCGTTCACACCACAGCAATGGCCTCTTTCCCCTCAGAGAACTTGGAAGCGTTTGCTACACTCCAGTAAAACTGGCTGCTCGGGCAGGACGTTCGGGCAGGCTGTGGATATTTTCCACTCAAGCTGAACAGGCCCTGAGAGGCAGGCGAGACTTGAAGACATTCCTTGCCTACCTCTCCTTGAAGGCAGCGGTTAGCACTGTGTTCCAGGGCCCAAAATGTGAGCTGGGGAGGCCTTCGGTCTCCACGAGGAAGCATGCTTTGGGTTCAGGATATCTACGAGTTTCTCAGGAGCAAGTTCTGCTTCCCTTATTTCGCCTCCTTTGGCTGTGTTTGGCAGCCCTTGGTATGCCCTAGGCCCTCGAAAGCAAGAGATTTTCACGGGGAGCCTATGGAACGGGATATTGATCGAAGGACACTACGGCCACTGTTTGCTACCATCTAGCCACAGCTCTTCTGTGTTTCATAGGGAGGTGAGGGATAACGAATGGGCACACAGGGTTTATGTTCTTGAAGAGATGTGTACGGCATTGAGGGAAGGGGTCATTTCAACGCTATGCCAAACTCGGTGTTCTGAGACGGAATAGGAGTCCCAGCCTGGCAGTCTGCAAGAAAGGACGTCTTCACTGAGGAGAGAATGTGCTGTTCTTTCCCCACAAGATGCGGGGCGTTGGAGACTTTCTTGCTCTTCCCTGAATGCACTTTACAGACTGTAGCTGAACGGTGGGCTAAGCGCAGAGAGACCTGCACCAGTAACCTTCTAAACTGTCATTGGGAATTGGCTGGGTCTTTGTGCTCCAAGGCTGAGTAGAAAAGCTAACCTCTTCCAAAACAGAGAGAGGCAGGTCTCCTTCTCGGCGGTCCTACATGATATGCTGTCTCACGAGCTCAAAGCAAAGAAATCCTGGGCAACTGTTGCTTCTGGACAAGCCCCTAACCTTGGGCAAAGGGGTATTCCTAGAAGGAGAAGGAGGCCTTTGTTTCCTCCCATCACGCTACAACTCCTTTGTGTTTCATGGGAGGTAAGATGTAATGAATGGGGGACCCATGGAGTATAGACTTTAAGAGATGTGTCCGGCCTTGAGGGAAGGGGTCATTTCAGGCTATGCCGAACTTGGCGTTCTGAAAAGGAATAGGAGCTCGGGCCAGGCAGGCTGCAAGAAAAGATTTCTCTATGGAGAGGAAATGTGCCGTTCCTAAACAACATGGTGCGGGAGGCTGCAGAGTGTATGCTAATTCACTGAATGCACCTAGGAGACGGGAGCTGAGCAGGGGGCTGATGGCAGAGAGACCTTCAATACTACAGTTCCAAAGTATCATTGGGAGCTGACTGGATCTCTGTGTTCAAAGGCTCAAAGGCAGAAAAGCGAACCTCTGAAAACACGAAGAAAGGCTGGTCTCCTTCTCTGCGGTTCTGCATGATATTTTGTCTCACGAGCTCCTGGGAGAGAACTCCTTGGCAACTGACGCTTCTGGGCAAGGACATCCAGCTAAGCGGCTGAGCACGCTTGTGCAGAAAGTCCCCGAAATGTAACACTAGGTTTCCATTAGGAAACATGCTGCGTCACTCTCCAGAAGTGCCCCACTGACCCCTGAAGGGTCTAGAAGCTTTTCCAAATCGCGTACAGCTCAGAGTCTCCCAGCGTCCCCAGGTTTCCTTTCATGTATCCTAGCACACAGCAGAAACGTTCCTCGGGACCTGAAGCTGTGCTGGCTACGGGAAAGTTATTTTTCGGAGGGGGAAAGAGGCAATTCAATCTAACCCTGTCAAGGCAGCATCTGCGTTTTCTTCTCTCATGGCACACTGCACGGGGTTCCATGAACCTGAAATGCTCTCAACGTGTCGCTGACATAAGGGGCAATCCACCTCAGTGGTTTCAGCGGCATTCGAGGGTCCAACTCCTCAAGAGGCCTCGTCCCTCACGAGCCCCCTAGAAGAAATGTTGCGTCTTGTGTCTCGCCATCAAGAGGAGTTCTGTGCACCGTGTTGGTGCCTGGAGCATAGGAAAGATACACTCGATGTGCGGATGTAGTAAGTATACCAGGGCAGACGTCTGTTCGAATGCTTCTCCTCTAGGAACTATCCTGCCTGCCCAGAGAGCACTGTGCTCCAAAAGAGTGGCAGTGAAGGCCGTTCACACCACAGCAATGGCCTCTTTCCCCTCAGAGAACTTGGAAGCGTTTGCTACACTCCAGTAAAACTGGCTGCTCGGGCAGGACGTTCGGGCAGGCTGTGGATATTTTCCACTCAAGCTGAACAGGCCCTGAGAGGCAGGCGAGACTTGAAGACATTCCTTGCCTACCTCTCCTTGAAGGCAGCGGTTAGCACTGTGTTCCAGGGCCCAAAATGTGAGCTGGGGAGGCCTTCGGTCTCCACGAGGAAGCATGCTTTGGGTTCAGGATATCTACGAGTTTCTCAGGAGCAAGTTCTGCTTCCCTTATTTCGCCTCCTTTGGCTGTGTTTGGCAGCCCTTGGTATGCCCTAGGCCCTCGAAAGCAAGAGATTTTCACGGGGAGCCTATGGAACGGGATATTGATCGAAGGACACTACGGCCACTGTTTGCTACCATCTAGCCACAGCTCTTCTGTGTTTCATAGGGAGGTGAGGGATAACGAATGGGCACACAGGGTTTATGTTCTTGAAGAGATGTGTACGGCATTGAGGGAAGGGGTCATTTCAACGCTATGCCAAACTCGGTGTTCTGAGACGGAATAGGAGTCCCAGCCTGGCAGTCTGCAAGAAAGGACGTCTTCACTGAGGAGAGAATGTGCTGTTCTTTCCCCACAAGATGCGGGGCGTTGGAGACTTTCTTGCTCTTCCCTGAATGCACTTTACAGACTGTAGCTGAACGGTGGGCTAAGCGCAGAGAGACCTGCACCAGTAACCTTCTAAACTGTCATTGGGAATTGGCTGGGTCTTTGTGCTCCAAGGCTGAGTAGAAAAGCTAACCTCTTCCAAACCAGAGAGAGGCAGGTCTCCTTCTCGGCGGTCCTACATGATATGCTGTCTCACGAGCTCAAAGCAAAGAAATCCTGGGCAACTGTTGCTTCTGGACAAGGCCCGTAACGTTGGGCAACGGGGTATTCCTAGAAGGAGAAGGAGGCCGTTGTTTCCTCCCATCACGCTGCAACTCCTTTGTGTTTCATGGGAGGTAAGATGTAATGAATGGGGACCCATGGAGTATAGTCTTTAAGAGATGTGTCCGGCCTTGAGGGAAGGGGTCATTTCAGGCTATGCCGAACTTGAGGTTCTGAAAAGGAATAGGAGCTCGGGCCAGGCAGGCTGCAAGAAAAGATTTCTCTACGGAGAGGAAATGTGCCGTTCCTAAACAACATGGTGCGGGAGGCTGCAGAGTGTATGCTAATTCACTGAATGCACCTAGGAGACTGGAGCTGAGCAGGGGGCTGATGGCAGAGAGACCTTCAATACTACAGTTCCAAAGTATCATTGGGAGCTGACTGGATCTCTGTGTTCAAAGGCTCGAAGGCAGAAAAGCGAACCTTTGAAAACACGCAGAAAGGCTGGTCTCCTTCTCTGCGATTCTGCATGATATGCTGTCTCACGAGCTCCTGGGAAAGAACTCCTTGGCTACTGCCGCTTCTGGGCAAGGACATCCAGCTAAGCGGCTGAGCAAGGTTGTGCAGAAAGTCCCCGAAATGTAACATTAGGTTTCTTTTAGGAAACATGCTGTGTCACTCTCCAGAAGTGCCCCACTGACCCCTGAAGGGTCTAGAAGATTTTCAAGCCACGTACAGCTCAGAGTCTCCCAGCGTCCCCAGGTTTCCTTTCATGTATCCTAGCACACAGCAGAAAGGTTCCTCGGGACGTGAAGCTGTGCTGGCTTCGGGAAAGTTATTTTTCGCAGGGGGGACAGAGGCAATTCAATCTAACCCTGTCAAGGCAGCATCTGCGTTTTCTCTCTCATGGCGCACTGCACGGGGTTCCATGAACCTTAAATGCTCTCAACGTGTCGCTGACATAACGGGGCAATCAACCTCACTGGTTTCAGCGGAATTCGAGGGTCCAACTCCTCAAGAGGCCTCATCCCTCACGAGCCCCCTAGAAGAAATGTTGCGTCTTGTGTCTCACCATCAAGAGGAGTTCTGTGCACCGTGTTGGTGCCTGGAGCATAGGAAAGATACACTCAATGTGCGGATGTAGGAAGTATACCAGGGCAGACGTCCGTTCACATGCTTCTCCTCTAGGAACTATCCTGCCTGCCCAGAGAGCACTGTGCTCCAAAAGAGTGGCAGTGAAGGCCGTTCACACCACAGCAATGGCCTCTTTCCCCTCAGAGAACTTGGAAGCGTTTGCTACACTCCAGTAAAACTGGCTGCTCAGGCAGGACGTTCGGGCAGGCTGTGGATATTTTCCACTCAAGCTGAACAGGCCCTGAGAGGCAGGCGAGACTTGAAGACATTCCTTGCCTACCTCTCCTTGAAGGCAGCGGTTAGCACTGTGTTCCAGGGCCCAAAATCTGACCTGGGGAGGCCTTCGGTCTCCACGAGGAGGCATGCTTTGGGTTCAGTATATGTACGAGTTTCTCAGGAGCAAGTTCTGCTTCCCTTATTTCGCCTCCTTTGGCTGTGTTTGGCAGCCCTTGGTATGCCCTAGGCCCTCGAAAGCAAGAGATTTTCACGGGGAGCCTTTGGAACGGGATATTGATCGAAGGACACTACGGCCACTGTTTGCTCCCATCCAGCCACAACTCTTCTGTGTTTCATAGGGCGGTGAGGGATAACGAATGGGCACACAGGGTTTATGTTCTTGAAGAGATGTGTACGGCGTTGAGGGAAGGGGTCATTTCAACGCTATGCCAAACTCGGTGTTCTGAGACGGAATAGGAGTCCCAGCCTGGCAGTCTGCAAGAAAGGACGTCTTCACTGAGGAGAGTATGTGCTGTTCTTTCCCCACAAGATGCGGGTCGTTGGAGACTTTCTTGCCTTTCCCTGAATGCACTTTACAGACTGTAGCTGAACGGTGGGCTAAGCGCAGAGAGACCTGCACCAGTAACCTAAACTGTCATTGGGAATTGGCTGGGTCTTTGTGCTCCAAGGCTGAGTAGAAAAGCTAACCTCTTCCAAAACAGAGAGAGGCAGGTCTCCTTCTCGGCGGTCCTACATGATATGCTGTCTCACGAGCTCAAAGCAAAGAAATCCTGGGCAACTGTTGCTTCTGGACAAGCCCCTAACCTTGGGCAAAGGGGTATTCCTAGAAGGAGAAGGAGGCCTTTGTTTCCTCCCATCACGCTACAACTCCTTTGTGTTTCATGGGAGGTAAGATGTAATGAATGGGGGACCCATGGAGTATAGACTTTAAGAGATGTGTCCGGCCTTGAGGGAAGGGGTCATTTCAGGCTATGCCGAACTTGGCGTTCTGAAAAGGAATAGGAGCTCGGGCCAGGCAGGCTGCAAGAAAAGATTTCTCTATGGAGAGGAAATGTGCCGTTCCTAAACAACATGGTGCGGGAGGCTGCAGAGTGTATGCTAATTCACTGAATGCACCTAGGAGACGGGAGCTGAGCAGGGGGCTGATGGCAGAGAGACCTTCAATACTACAGTTCCAAAGTATCATTGGGAGAGGACTGGATCTCTGTGTTCAAAGGCTCAAAGGCAGAAAAGCGAACCTCTGAAAACACGAAGAAAGGCTGGTCTCCTTCTCTGCGGTTCTGCATGATATTTTGTCTCACGAGCTCCTGGGAGAGAACTCCTTGGCAACTGACGCTTCTGGGCAAGCACATCCAGCTAAGCGGCTGAGCACGCTTGTGCAGAAAGTCCCCGAAATGTAACACTAGGTTTCCATTAGGAAACATGCTGCGTCACTCTCCAGAAGTGCCCCACTGACCCCTGAAGGGTCTAGAAGCTTTTCCAAATCGCGTACAGCTCAGAGTCTCCCAGCGTCCCCAGGTTTCCTTTCATGTATCCTAGCACACAGCAGAAACGTTCCTCGGGACCTGAAGCTGTGCTGGCTACGGGAAAGTAATTTTTCGGAGGGGGAAAGAGGCAATTCAATCTAACCCTGTCAAGGCAGCATCTGCGTTTTCTTCTCTCATGGCACACTGCACGGGGTTCCATGAACCTGAAATGCTCTCAACGTGTCGCTGACATACGGGGCAATCCACCTCAGTGGTTTCAGCGGCATTCGAGGGTCCAACTCCTCAAGAGGCCTCGTCCCTCACGAGCCCCCTAGAAGAAATGTTGCGTCTTGTGTCTCGCCATCAAGAGGAGTTCTGTGCACCGTGTTGGTGCCTGGAGCATAGGAAAGATACACTCGATGTGCGGATGTAGTAAGTATACCAGGGCAGACGTCTGTTCGAATGCTTCTCCTCTAGGAACTATCCTGCCTGCCCAGAGAGCACTGTGCTCCAAAAGAGTGTTCAGTGAAGGCCGTTCACACCACAGCAATGGCCTCTTTCCCCTCAGAGAACTTGGAAGCGTTTGCTACACTCCAGTAAAACTGACTGCTCGGGCAGGACGTTCGGGCAGGCTGTGGATATTTTCCACTCAAGCTGAACAGGCCCTGAGAGGCAGGCGAGACTTGAAGACATTCCTTGCCTACCTCTCCTTGAAGGCAGCGGTTAGCACTGTGTTCCAGGGCCCAAAATGTGAGCTGGGGAGGCCTTCGGTCTCCACGAGGAAGCATGCTTTGGGTTCAGGATATCTACGAGTTTCTCAGGAGCAAGTTCTGCTTCCCTTATTTCGCCTCCTTTGGCTGTGTTTGGCAGCCCTTGGTATGCCCTAGGCCCTCGAAAGCAAGAGATTTTCACGGGGAGCCTATGGAACGGGATATTGATCGAAGGACACTACGGCCACTGTTTGCTACCATCTAGCCACAGCTCTTCTGTGTTTCATAGGGAGGTGAGGGATAACGAATGGGCACACAGGGTTTATGTTCTTGAAGAGATGTGTACGGCATTGAGGGAGGGGGTCATTTCAACGCTATGCCAAACTCGGTGTTCTGAGACGGAATAGGCGTCCCAGCCTGGCAGTCTGCAAGAAAGGACGTCTTCACTGAGGAGAGAATGTGATGTTCTTTCCCCACAAGATGCGGGGCGTTGGAGACTTTCTTGCTCTTCCCTGAATGCACTTTCCAGACTGTAGCTGAACGGTGGGCTAAGCGCAGAGAGACCTGCACCAGTAACCTTCTAAACTGTCATTGGGAATTGGCTGGGTCTTTGTGCTCCAAGGCTGAGTAGAAAAGCTAACCTCTTCCAAACCAGAGAGAGGCAGGTCTCCTTCTCGGCGGTCCTACATGATATGCTGTCTCACGAGCTCAAAGCAAAGAAATCCTGGGCAACTGTTGCTTCTGGACAAGGCCCGTAACGTTGGGCAACGGGGTATTCCTAGAAGGAGAAGGAGGCCGTTGTTTCCTCCCATCACGCTACAACTCCTTTGTGTTTCATGGGAGGTAAGATGTAATGAATGGGGACCCATGGAGTATAGTCTTTAAGAGATGTGTCCGGCCTTGAGGGAAGGGGTCATTTCAGGGCTATGCCGAACGAGGCGTTTTGAAAAGGAATAGGAGCTCGGGACAGGCAGGCTGTAAGAAAAGATTTCTTTACGAAGAGGAAATGTGCCATGCCTAAACAACATGGTGCGGGAGGCTGCAGACTGTATGCTACTACACTGAATGCACCTAGGAGACGGGAGCTGAGCAGGGGGCTGATGGCAGAGAGACCTTCAATACTACAGTTCCAGAGTGTCATTGGGAGCTGACTGGATCTCTGTGTTCAAAGGCTCAAAGGCAGAAAAGCGAACCTCTGAAAACCCGCAGAAAGGCTGGTCTCCTTCTCTGCGGTTCTGCATGATATGCTGTCTCACGAGCTCCTGGGAAAGAACTCCTTGCAACTGCCGCTTCTGGGCAAGAACATCCAGCTAAGCGGCTGAGCAAGCTTGTGCAGAAAGTCCCCGAAATGTAACACTAGGTTTCCTTTAGGAAACATGCTGCGTCACTCTCCAGAAGTGCCCCACTGACCCCTGAAGGTTTTAGAAGCTTTTTCAAGCCGCGTACAGCTCAGAGTCTCCCAGCGTCCCCAGGTTTCCTTTCATGTATCCTAGCACACAGCTGAAACGTTCCTCGGGACGTGAAGCTGTGCTGGCTCCGGGAAAGTTATTTTTCGGAGGGGGGACAGAGGCAATTCAATCTATCCCTGTCAAGGCAGCATCTGCGTTTTCTTCTCTCATGGCACACTGCACGGGGTTCCATGAACCTGAAATGCTCTCAATGTGTCGCTGACATAACGGGGCAATCAACCTCAGTGGTTTCAGCGGCATTCGAGGGTCCAACTCCTCAAGAGGCCTCGTCCCTCACGAGCCCCCTAGAAGAAATGTTGCGTCTTGTGTCTCGCCATCAAGAGGAGTTCTGTGCACCGTGTTGGTGCCTGGAGCATAGGAAAGATACACTCGATGTGCGGATGTAGGAAGTATACCAGGGCAGACGTCTGTTCGAATGCTTCTCCTCTAGGAACTATCCTGCCTGCCCAGAGAGCACTGTGCTCCAAAAGAGTGGCAGTGAAGACCGTTCACACCACAGCAATGGCCTCTTTCCCCTCAGAGAACTTGGAAGCGTTTGCTACACTCCAGTAAAACTGGCTGCTCGGGCAGGACGTTCGGGCAGGCTGTGGATATTTTCCACTCAAGCTGAACAGGCCCTGAGAAGCAGGCGAGACTTGAAAACATTCCTTGCCTACCTCTCCTTGAAGGCAGCGGTTAGCACTGTGTTCCAGGGCCCAAAATGTGAGCTGGGGAGGCCTTCGGTCTCCACGAGGAGGCATGCTTTGGGTTCAGGATATGTACGAGTTTCTCAGGAGCAAGTTCTGCTTCCCTTATTTCGCCTCCTTTGGCTGTGTTTGGCAGCCCTTGGTATGCCCTAGGCCCTCGAAAGCAAGAGATTTTCACGGGGAGCCTTTGGAACGGGATATTGATCGAAGGACACTACGGCCACTGTTTGCTCCCATCCAGCCACAGCTCTTCTGTGTTTCATAGGGAGGTGAGGGATAACGAATGGGCACACAGGGTTTATGTTCTTGAAGAGATGTGTACGGCATTGAGGGAAGGGGTCATTTCAACGCTATGCCAAACTCGGTGTTCTGAGACGGAATAGGAGTCCCAGCCTGGCAGTCTGCAAGAAAGGACGTCTTCACTGAGGAGAGAATGTGCTGTTCTTTCCCCACAAGATGCGGGGCGTTGGAGACTTTCTTGCTCTTCCCTGAATGCACTTTACAGACTGTAGCTGAACGGTGGGCTAAGCGCAGAGAGACCTGCACCAGTAACCTTCTAAACTGTCATTGGGAATTGGCTGGGTCTTTGTGCTCCAAGGCTGAGTAGAAAAGCTAACCTCTTCCAAAACAGAGAGAGGCAGGTCTCCTTCTCGGCGGTCCTACATGATATGCTGTCTCACGAGCTCAAAGCAAAGAAATCCTGGGCAACTGTTGCTTCTGGACAAGCCCCTAACCTTGGGCAAAGGGGTATTCCTAGAAGGAGAAGGAGGCCTTTGTTTCCTCCCATCACGCTACAACTCCTTTGTGTTTCATGGGAGGTAAGATGTAATGAATGGGGGACCCATGGAGTATAGACTTTAAGAGATGTGTCCGGCCTTGAGGGAAGGGGTCATTTCAGGCTATGCCGAACTTGGCGTTCTGAAAAGGAATAGGAGCTCGGGCCAGGCAGGCTGTAAGAAAAGATTTCTCTATGGAGAGGAAATGTGCCGTTCCTAAACAACATGGTGCGGGAGGCTGCAGAGTGTATGCTAATTCACTGAATGCACCTAGGAGACGGGAGCTGAGCAGGGGGCTGATGGCAGAGAGACCTTCAATACTACAGTTCCAAAGTATCATTGGGAGAGGACTGGATCTCTGTGTTCAAAGGCTCAAAGGCAGAAAAGCGAACCTCTGAAAACACGAAGAAAGGCTGGTCTCCTTCTCTGCGGTTCTGCATGATATTTTGTCTCACGAGCTCCTGGGAGAGAACTCCTTGGCAACTGACGCTTCTGGGCAAGGACATCCAGCTAAGCGGCTGAGCACGCTTGTGCAGAAAGTCCCCGAAATGTAACACTAGGTTTCCATTAGGAAACATGCTGCGTCACTCTCCAGAAGTGCCCCACTGACCCCTGAAGGGTCTAGAAGCTTTTCCAAATCGCGTACAGCTCAGAGTCTCCCAGCGTCCCCAGGTTTCCTTTCATGTATCCTAGCACACAGCAGAAACGTTCCTCGGGACCTGAAGCTGTGCTGGCTACGGGAAAGTTATTTTTCGGAGGGGGAAAGAGGCAATTCAATCTAACCCTGTCAAGGCAGCATCTGCGTTTTCTTCTCTCATGGCACACTGCACGGGGTTCCATGAACCTGAAATGCTCTCAACGTGTCGCTGACATAAGGGGCAATCCACCTCAGTGGTTTCAGCGGCATTCGAGGGTCCAACTCCTCAAGAGGCCTCGTCCCTCACGAGCCCCCTAGAAGAAATGTTGCGTCTTGTGTCTCGCCATCAAGAGGAGTTCTGTGCACCGTGTTGGTGCCTGGAGCATAGGAAAGATACACTCGATGTGCGGATGTAGTAAGTATACCAGGGCAGACGTCTGTTCGAATGCTTCTCCTCTAGGAACTATCCTGCCTGCCCAGAGAGCACTGTGCTCCAAAAGAGTGGCAGTGAAGGCCGTTCACACCACAGCAATGGCCTCTTTCCCCTCAGAGAACTTGGAAGCGTTTGCTACACTCCAGTAAAACTGGCTGCTCGGGCAGGACGTTCGGGCAGGCTGTGGATATTTTCCACTCAAGCTGAACAGGCCCTGAGAGGCAGGCGAGACTTGAAGACATTCCTTGCCTACCTCTCCTTGAAGGCAGCGGTTAGCACTGTGTTCCAGGGCCCAAAATGTGAGCTGGGGAGGCCTTCGGTCTCCACGAGGAAGCATGCTTTGGGTTCAGGATATCTACGAGTTTCTCAGGAGCAAGTTCTGCTTCCCTTATTTCGCCTCCTTTGGCTGTGTTTGGCAGCCCTTGGTATGCCCTAGGCCCTCGAAAGCAAGAGATTTTCACGGGGAGCCTATGGAACGGGATATTGATCGAAGGACACTACGGCCACTGTTTGCTACCATCTAGCCACAGCTCTTCTGTGTTTCATAGGGAGGTGAGGGATAACGAATGGGCACACAGGGTTTATGTTCTTGAAGAGATGTGTACGGCATTGAGGGAAGGGGTCATTTCAACGCTATGCCAAACTCGGTGTTCTGAGACGGAATAGGAGTCCCAGCCTGGCAGTCTGCAAGAAAGGACGTCTTCACTGAGGAGAGTATGTGCTGTTCTTTCCCCACAAGATGCGGGTCGTTGGAGACTTTCTTGCCTTTCCCTGAATGCACTTTACAGACTGTAGCTGAACGGTGGGCTAAGCGCAGAGAGACCTGCACCAGTAACCTAAACTGTCATTGGGAATTGGCTGGGTCTCTGTGCTCCAAGGCTGAGTAGAAAAGCTAACCTCTTCCAAACCAGAGAGAGGCAGGTCTCCTTCTCGGCGGTCCTACATGATATGCTGTCTCACGAGCTCAAAGCAAAGAAATCCTGGGCAACTGTTGCTTCTGGACAAGGCCCGTAACGTTGGGCAACGGGGTATTCCTAGAAGGAGAAGGAGGCCGTTGTTTCCTCCCATCACGCTACAACTCCTTTGTGTTTCATGGGAGGTAAGATGTAATGAATGGGGACCCATGGAGTATAGTCTTTAAGAGATGTGTCCGGCCTTGAGGGAAGGGGTCATTTCAGGGCTATGCCGAACGAGGCGTTTTGAAAAGGAATAGGAGCTCGGGACAGGCAGGCTGTAAGAAAAGATTTCTTTACGAAGAGGAAATGTGCCATGCCTAAACAACATGGTGCGGGAGGCTGCAGACTGTATGCTACTACACTGAATGCACCTAGGAGACGGGAGCTGAGCAGGGGGCTGATGGCAGAGAGACCTTCAATACTACAGTTCCAGAGTGTCATTGGGAGCTGACTGGATCTCTGTGTTCAAAGGCTCAAAGGCAGAAAAGCGAACCTCTGAAAACCCGCAGAAAGGCTGGTCTCCTTCTCTGCGGTTCTGCATGATATGCTGTCTCACGAGCTCCTGGGAAAGAACTCCTTGCAACTGCCGCTTCTGGGCAAGAACATCCAGCTAAGCGGCTGAGCAAGCTTGTGCAGAAAGTCCCCGAAATGTAACACTAGGTTTCCTTTAGGAAACATGCTGCGTCACTCTCCAGAAGTGCCCCACTGACCCCTGAAGGTTTTAGAAGCTTTTTCAAGCCGCGTACAGCTCAGAGTCTCCCAGCGTCCCCAGGTTTCCTTTCATGTATCCTAGCACACAGCTGAAACGTTCCTCGGGACGTGAAGCTGTGCTGGCTCCGGGAAAGTTATTTTTCGGAGGGGGGACAGAGGCAATTCAATCTATCCCTGTCAAGGCAGCATCTGCGTTTTCTTCTCTCATGGCACACTGCACGGGGTTCCATGAACCTGAAATGCTCTCAATGTGTCGCTGACATAACGGGGCAATCAACCTCAGTGGTTTCAGCGGCATTCGAGGGTCCAACTCCTCAAGAGGCCTCGTCCCTCACGAGCCCCCTAGAAGAAATGTTGCGTCTTGTGTCTCGCCATCAAGAGGAGTTCTGTGCACCGTGTTGGTGCCTGGAGCATAGGAAAGATACACTCGATGTGCGGATGTAGGAAGTATACCAGGGCAGACGTCTGTTCGAATGCTTCTCCTCTAGGAACTATCCTGCCTGCCCAGAGAGCACTGTGCTCCAAAAGAGTGGCAGTGAAGACCGTTCACACCACAGCAATGGCCTCTTTCCCCTCAGAGAACTTGGAAGCGTTTGCTACACTCCAGTAAAACTGGCTGCTCGGGCAGGACGTTCGGGCAGGCTGTGGATATTTTCCACTCAAGCTGAACAGGCCCTGAGAAGCAGGCGAGACTTGAAAACATTCCTTGCCTACCTCTCCTTGAAGGCAGCGGTTAGCACTGTGTTCCAGGGCCCAAAATGTGAGCTGGGGAGGCCTTCGGTCTCCACGAGGAGGCATGCTTTGGGTTCAGGATATGTACGAGTTTCTCAGGAGCAAGTTCTGCTTCCCTTATTTCGCCTCCTTTGGCTGTGTTTGGCAGCCCTTGGTATGCCCTAGGCCCTCGAAAGCAAGAGATTTTCACGGGGAGCCTTTGGAACGGGATATTGATCGAAGGACACTACGGCCACTGTTTGCTCCCATCCAGCCACAGCTCTTCTGTGTTTCATAGGGAGGTGAGGGATAACGAATGGGCACACAGGGTTTATGTTCTTGAAGAGATGTGTACGGCATTGAGGGAAGGGGTCATTTCAACGCTATGCCAAACTCGGTGTTCTGAGACGGAATAGGAGTCCCAGCCTGGCAGTCTGCAAGAAAGGACGTCTTCACTGAGGAGAGAATGTGCTGTTCTTTCCCCACAAGATGCGGGGCGTTGGAGACTTTCTTGCTCTTCCCTGAATGCACTTTACAGACTGTAGCTGAACGGTGGGCTAAGCGCAGAGAGACCTGCACCAGTAACCTTCTAAACTGTCATTGGGAATTGGCTGGGTCTTTGTGCTCCAAGGCTGAGTAGAAAAGCTAACCTCTTCCAAAACAGAGAGAGGCAGGTCTCCTTCTCGGCGGTCCTACATGATATGCTGTCTCACGAGCTCAAAGCAAAGAAATCCTGGGCAACTGTTGCTTCTGGACAAGCCCCTAACCTTGGGCAAAGGGGTATTCCTAGAAGGAGAAGGAGGCCTTTGTTTCCTCCCATCACGCTACAACTCCTTTGTGTTTCATGGGAGGTAAGATGTAATGAATGGGGGACCCATGGAGTATAGACTTTAAGAGATGTGTCCGGCCTTGAGGGAAGGGGTCATTTCAGGCTATGCCGAACTTGGCGTTCTGAAAAGGAATAGGAGCTCGGGCCAGGCAGGCTGTAAGAAAAGATTTCTCTATGGAGAGGAAATGTGCCGTTCCTAAACAACATGGTGCGGGAGGCTGCAGAGTGTATGCTAATTCACTGAATGCACCTAGGAGACGGGAGCTGAGCAGGGGGCTGATGGCAGAGAGACCTTCAATACTACAGTTCCAAAGTATCATTGGGAGAGGACTGGATCTCTGTGTTCAAAGGCTCAAAGGCAGAAAAGCGAACCTCTGAAAACACGAAGAAAGGCTGGTCTCCTTCTCTGCGGTTCTGCATGATATTTTGTCTCACGAGCTCCTGGGAGAGAACTCCTTGGCAACTGACGCTTCTGGGCAAGGACATCCAGCTAAGCGGCTGAGCACGCTTGTGCAGAAAGTCCCCGAAATGTAACACTAGGTTTCCATTAGGAAACATGCTGCGTCACTCTCCAGAAGTGCCCCACTGACCCCTGAAGGGTCTAGAAGCTTTTCCAAATCGCGTACAGCTCAGAGTCTCCCAGCGTCCCCAGGTTTCCTTTCATGTATCCTAGCACACAGCAGAAACGTTCCTCGGGACCTGAAGCTGTGCTGGCTACGGGAAAGTTATTTTTCGGAGGGGGAAAGAGGCAATTCAATCTAACCCTGTCAAGGCAGCATCTGCGTTTTCTTCTCTCATGGCACACTGCACGGGGTTCCATGAACCTGAAATGCTCTCAACGTGTCGCTGACATAAGGGGCAATCCACCTCAGTGGTTTCAGCGGCATTCGAGGGTCCAACTCCTCAAGAGGCCTCGTCCCTCACGAGCCCCCTAGAAGAAATGTTGCGTCTTGTGTCTCGCCATCAAGAGGAGTTCTGTGCACCGTGTTGGTGCCTGGAGCATAGGAAAGATACACTCGATGTGCGGATGTAGTAAGTATACCAGGGCAGACGTCTGTTCGAATGCTTCTCCTCTAGGAACTATCCTGCCTGCCCAGAGAGCACTGTGCTCCAAAAGAGTGGCAGTGAAGGCCGTTCACACCACAGCAATGGCCTCTTTCCCCTCAGAGAACTTGGAAGCGTTTGCTACACTCCAGTAAAACTGGCTGCTCGGGCAGGACGTTCGGGCAGGCTGTGGATATTTTCCACTCAAGCTGAACAGGCCCTGAGAGGCAGGCGAGACTTGAAGACATTCCTTGCCTACCTCTCCTTGAAGGCAGCGGTTAGCACTGTGTTCCAGGGCCCAAAATGTGAGCTGGGGAGGCCTTCGGTCTCCACGAGGAAGCATGCTTTGGGTTCAGGATATCTACGAGTTTCTCAGGAGCAAGTTCTGCTTCCCTTATTTCGCCTCCTTTGGCTGTGTTTGGCAGCCCTTGGTATGCCCTAGGCCCTCGAAAGCAAGAGATTTTCACGGGGAGCCTATGGAACGGGATATTGATCGAAGGACACTACGGCCACTGTTTGCTACCATCTAGCCACAGCTCTTCTGTGTTTCATAGGGAGGTGAGGGATAACGAATGGGCACACAGGGTTTATGTTCTTGAAGAGATGTGTACGGCATTGAGGGAAGGGGTCATTTCAACGCTATGCCAAACTCGGTGTTCTGAGACGGAATAGGAGTCCCAGCCTGGCAGTCTGCAAGAAAGGACGTCTTCACTGAGGAGAGTATGTGCTGTTCTTTCCCCACAAGATGCGGGTCGTTGGAGACTTTCTTGCCTTTCCCTGAATGCACTTTACAGACTGTAGCTGAACGGTGGGCTAAGCGCAGAGAGACCTGCACCAGTAACCTAAACTGTCATTGGGAATTGGCTGGGTCTCTGTGCTCCAAGGCTGAGTAGAAAAGCTAACCTCTTCCAAACCAGAGAGAGGCAGGTCTCCTTCTCGGCGGTCCTACATGATATGCTGTCTCACGAGCTCAAAGCAAAGAAATCCTGGGCAACTGTTGCTTCTGGACAAGGCCCGTAACGTTGGGCAACGGGGTATTCCTAGAAGGAGAAGGAGGCCGTTGTTTCCTCCCATCACGCTACAACTCCTTTGTGTTTCATGGGAGGTAAGATGTAATGAATGGGGACCCATGGAGTATAGTCTTTAAGAGATGTGTCCGGCCTTGAGGGAAGGGGTCATTTCAGGGCTATGCCGAACGAGGCGTTTTGAAAAGGAATAGGAGCTCGGGACAGGCAGGCTGTAAGAAAAGATTTCTTTACGAAGAGGAAATGTGCCATGCCTAAACAACATGGTGCGGGAGGCTGCAGACTGTATGCTACTACACTGAATGCACCTAGGAGACGGGAGCTGAGCAGGGGGCTGATGGCAGAGAGACCTTCAATACTACAGTTCCAGAGTGTCATTGGGAGCTGACTGGATCTCTGTGTTCAAAGGCTCAAAGGCAGAAAAGCGAACCTCTGAAAACCCGCAGAAAGGCTGGTCTCCTTCTCTGCGGTTCTGCATGATATGCTGTCTCACGAGCTCCTGGGAAAGAACTCCTTGCAACTGCCGCTTCTGGGCAAGAACATCCAGCTAAGCGGCTGAGCAAGCTTGTGCAGAAAGTCCCCGAAATGTAACACTAGGTTTCCTTTAGGAAACATGCTGCGTCACTCTCCAGAAGTGCCCCACTGACCCCTGAAGGTTTTAGAAGCTTTTTCAAGCCGCGTACAGCTCAGAGTCTCCCAGCGTCCCCAGGTTTCCTTTCATGTATCCTAGCACACAGCTGAAACGTTCCTCGGGACGTGAAGCTGTGCTGGCTCCGGGAAAGTTATTTTTCGGAGGGGGGACAGAGGCAATTCAATCTATCCCTGTCAAGGCAGCATCTGCGTTTTCTTCTCTCATGGCACACTGCACGGGGTTCCATGAACCTGAAATGCTCTCAATGTGTCGCTGACATAACGGGGCAATCAACCTCAGTGGTTTCAGCGGCATTCGAGGGTCCAACTCCTCAAGAGGCCTCGTCCCTCACGAGCCCCCTAGAAGAAATGTTGCGTCTTGTGTCTCGCCATCAAGAGGAGTTCTGTGCACCGTGTTGGTGCCTGGAGCATAGGAAAGATACACTCGATGTGCGGATGTAGGAAGTATACCAGGGCAGACGTCTGTTCGAATGCTTCTCCTCTAGGAACTATCCTGCCTGCCCAGAGAGCACTGTGCTCCAAAAGAGTGGCAGTGAAGACCGTTCACACCACAGCAATGGCCTCTTTCCCCTCAGAGAACTTGGAAGCGTTTGCTACACTCCAGTAAAACTGGCTGCTCGGGCAGGACGTTCGGGCAGGCTGTGGATATTTTCCACTCAAGCTGAACAGGCCCTGAGAAGCAGGCGAGACTTGAAAACATTCCTTGCCTACCTCTCCTTGAAGGCAGCGGTTAGCACTGTGTTCCAGGGCCCAAAATGTGAGCTGGGGAGGCCTTCGGTCTCCACGAGGAGGCATGCTTTGGGTTCAGGATATGTACGAGTTTCTCAGGAGCAAGTTCTGCTTCCCTTATTTCGCCTCCTTTGGCTGTGTTTGGCAGCCCTTGGTATGCCCTAGGCCCTCGAAAGCAAGAGATTTTCACGGGGAGCCTTTGGAACGGGATATTGATCGAAGGACACTACGGCCACTGTTTGCTCCCATCCAGCCACAGCTCTTCTGTGTTTCATAGGGAGGTGAGGGATAACGAATGGGCACACAGGGTTTATGTTCTTGAAGAGATGTGTACGGCATTGAGGGAAGGGGTCATTTCAACGCTATGCCAAACTCGGTGTTCTGAGACGGAATAGGAGTCCCAGCCTGGCAGTCTGCAAGAAAGGACGTCTTCACTGAGGAGAGAATGTGCTGTTCTTTCCCCACAAGATGCGGGGCGTTGGAGACTTTCTTGCTCTTCCCTGAATGCACTTTACAGACTGTAGCTGAACGGTGGGCTAAGCGCAGAGAGACCTGCACCAGTAACCTTCTAAACTGTCATTGGGAATTGGCTGGGTCTTTGTGCTCCAAGGCTGAGTAGAAAAGCTAACCTCTTCCAAAACAGAGAGAGGCAGGTCTCCTTCTCGGCGGTCCTACATGATATGCTGTCTCACGAGCTCAAAGCAAAGAAATCCTGGGCAACTGTTGCTTCTGGACAAGCCCCTAACCTTGGGCAAAGGGGTATTCCTAGAAGGAGAAGGAGGCCTTTGTTTCCTCCCATCACGCTACAACTCCTTTGTGTTTCATGGGAGGTAAGATGTAATGAATGGGGGACCCATGGAGTATAGACTTTAAGAGATGTGTCCGGCCTTGAGGGAAGGGGTCATTTCAGGCTATGCCGAACTTGGCGTTCTGAAAAGGAATAGGAGCTCGGGCCAGGCAGGCTGCAAGAAAAGATTTCTCTATGGAGAGGAAATGTGCCGTTCCTAAACAACATGGTGCGGGAGGCTGCAGAGTGTATGCTAATTCACTGAATGCACCTAGGAGACGGGAGCTGAGCAGGGGGCTGATGGCAGAGAGACCTTCAATACTACAGTTCCAAAGTATCATTGGGAGAGGACTGGATCTCTGTGTTCAAAGGCTCAAAGGCAGAAAAGCGAACCTCTGAAAACACGAAGAAAGGCTGGTCTCCTTCTCTGCGGTTCTGCATGATATTTTGTCTCACGAGCTCCTGGGAGAGAACTCCTTGGCAACTGACGCTTCTGGGCAAGGACATCCAGCTAAGCGGCTGAGCACGCTTGTGCAGAAAGTCCCCGAAATGTAACACTAGGTTTCCATTAGGAAACATGCTGCGTCACTCTCCAGAAGTGCCCCACTGACCCCTGAAGGGTCTAGAAGCTTTTCCAAATCGCGTACAGCTCAGAGTCTCCCAGCGTCCCCAGGTTTCCTTTCATGTATCCTAGCACACAGCAGAAACGTTCCTCGGGACCTGAAGCTGTGCTGGCTACGGGAAAGTTATTTTTCGGAGGGGGAAAGAGGCAATTCAATCTAACCCTGTCAAGGCAGCATCTGCGTTTTCTTCTCTCATGGCACACTGCACGGGGTTCCATGAACCTGAAATGCTCTCAACGTGTCGCTGACATAAGGGGCAATCCACCTCAGTGGTTTCAGCGGCATTCGAGGGTCCAACTCCTCAAGAGGCCTCGTCCCTCACGAGCCCCCTAGAAGAAATGTTGCGTCTTGTGTCTCGCCATCAAGAGGAGTTCTGTGCACCGTGTTGGTGCCTGGAGCATAGGAAAGATACACTCGATGTGCGGATGTAGTAAGTATACCAGGGCAGACGTCTGTTCGAATGCTTCTCCTCTAGGAACTATCCTGCCTGCCCAGAGAGCACTGTGCTCCAAAAGAGTGGCAGTGAAGGCCGTTCACACCACAGCAATGGCCTCTTTCCCCTCAGAGAACTTGGAAGCGTTTGATACACTCCAGTAAAACTGGCTGCTCGGGCAGGACGTTCGGGCAGGCTGTGGATATTTTCCACTCAAGCTGAACAGGCCCTGAGAGGCAGGCGAGACTTGAAGACATTCCTTGCCTACCTCTCCTTGAAGGCAGCGGTTAGCACTGTGTTCCAGGGCCCAAAATGTGAGCTGGGGAGGCCTTCGGTCTCCACGAGGAAGCATGCTTTGGGTTCAGGATATCTACGAGTTTCTCAGGAGCAAGTTCTGCTTCCCTTATTTCGCCTCCTTTGGCTGTGTTTGGCAGCCCTTGGTATGCCCTAGGCCCTCGAAAGCAAGAGATTTTCACGGGGAGCCTATGGAACGGGATATTGATCGAAGGACACTACGGCCACTGTTTGCTACCATCTAGCCACAGCTCTTCTGTGTTTCATAGGGAGGTGAGGGATAACGAATGGGCACACAGGGTTTATGTTCTTGAAGAGATGTGTACGGCATTGAGGGAAGGGGTCATTTCAACGCTATGCCAAACTCGGTGTTCTGAGACGGAATAGGAGTCCCAGCCTGGCAGTCTGCAAGAAAGGACGTCTTCACTGAGGAGAGTATGTGCTGTTCTTTCCCCACAAGATGCGGGTCGTTGGAGACTTTCTTGCCTTTCCCTGAATGCACTTTACAGACTGTAGCTGAACGGTGGGCTAAGCGCAGAGAGACCTGCACCAGTAACCTAAACTGTCATTGGGAATTGGCTGGGTCTCTGTGCTCCAAGGCTGAGTAGAAAAGCTAACCTCTTCCAAACCAGAGAGAGGCAGGTCTCCTTCTCGGCGGTCCTACATGATATGCTGTCTCACGAGCTCAAAGCAAAGAAATCCTGGGCAACTGTTGCTTCTGGACAAGGCCCGTAACGTTGGGCAACGGGGTATTCCTAGAAGGAGAAGGAGGCCGTTGTTTCCTCCCATCACGCTACAACTCCTTTGTGTTTCATGGGAGGTAAGATGTAATGAATGGGGACCCATGGAGTATAGTCTTTAAGAGATGTGTCCGGCCTTGAGGGAAGGGGTCATTTCAGGGCTATGCCGAACGAGGCGTTTTGAAAAGGAATAGGAGCTCGGGACAGGCAGGCTGTAAGAAAAGATTTCTTTACGAAGAGGAAATGTGCCATGCCTAAACAACATGGTGCGGGAGGCTGCAGACTGTATGCTACTACACTGAATGCACCTAGGAGACGGGAGCTGAGCAGGGGGCTGATGGCAGAGAGACCTTCAATACTACAGTTCCAGAGTGTCATTGGGAGCTGACTGGATCTCTGTGTTCAAAGGCTCAAAGGCAGAAAAGCGAACCTCTGAAAACCCGCAGAAAGGCTGGTCTCCTTCTCTGCGGTTCTGCATGATATGCTGTCTCACGAGCTCCTGGGAAAGAACTCCTTGCAACTGCCGCTTCTGGGCAAGAACATCCAGCTAAGCGGCTGAGCAAGCTTGTGCAGAAAGTCCCCGAAATGTAACACTAGGTTTCCTTTAGGAAACATGCTGCGTCACTCTCCAGAAGTGCCCCACTGACCCCTGAAGGTTTTAGAAGCTTTTTCAAGCCGCGTACAGCTCAGAGTCTCCCAGCGTCCCCAGGTTTCCTTTCATGTATCCTAGCACACAGCTGAAACGTTCCTCGGGACGTGAAGCTGTGCTGGCTCCGGGAAAGTTATTTTTCGGAGGGGGGACAGAGGCAATTCAATCTATCCCTGTCAAGGCAGCATCTGCGTTTTCTTCTCTCATGGCACACTGCACGGGGTTCCATGAACCTGAAATGCTCTCAATGTGTCGCTGACATAACGGGGCAATCAACCTCAGTGGTTTCAGCGGCATTCGAGGGTCCAACTCCTCAAGAGGCCTCGTCCCTCACGAGCCCCCTAGAAGAAATGTTGCGTCTTGTGTCTCGCCATCAAGAGGAGTTCTGTGCACCGTGTTGGTGCCTGGAGCATAGGAAAGATACACTCGATGTGCGGATGTAGGAAGTATACCAGGGCAGACGTCTGTTCGAATGCTTCTCCTCTAGGAACTATCCTGCCTGCCCAGAGAGCACTGTGCTCCAAAAGAGTGGCAGTGAAGACCGTTCACACCACAGCAATGGCCTCTTTCCCCTCAGAGAACTTGGAAGCGTTTGCTACACTCCAGTAAAACTGGCTGCTCGGGCAGGACGTTCGGGCAGGCTGTGGATATTTTCCACTCAAGCTGAACAGGCCCTGAGAAGCAGGCGAGACTTGAAAACATTCCTTGCCTACCTCTCCTTGAAGGCAGCGGTTAGCACTGTGTTCCAGGGCCCAAAATGTGAGCTGGGGAGGCCTTCGGTCTCCACGAGGAGGCATGCTTTGGGTTCAGGATATCTACGAGTTTCTCAGGAGCAAGTTCTGCTTCCCTTATTTCGCCTCCTTTGGCTGTGTTTGGCAGCCCTTGGTATGCCCTAGGCCCTCGAAAGCAAGAGATTTTCACGGGGAGCCTTTGGAACGGGATATTGATCGAAGGACACTACGGCCACTGTTTGCTCCCATCCAGCCACAGCTCTTCTGTGTTTCATAGGGAGGTGAGGGATAACGAATGGGCACACAGGGTTTATGTTCTTGAAGAGATGTGTACGGCATTGAGGGAAGGGGTCATTTCAACGCTATGCCAAACTCGGTGTTCTGAGACGGAATAGGAGTCCCAGCCTGGCAGTCTGCAAGAAAGGACGTCTTCACTGAGGAGAGAATGTGCTGTTCTTTCACCACAAGATGCGGGGCGTTGGAGACTTTCTTGCTCTTCCCTGAATGCACTTTACAGACTGTAGCTGAACGGTGGGCTAAGCGCAGAGAGACCTGCACCAGTAACCTTCTAAACTGTCATTGGGAATTGGCTGGGTCTTTGTGCTCCAAGGCTGAGTAGAAAAGCTAACCTCTTCCAAAACAGAGAGAGGCAGGTCTCCTTCTCGGCGGTCCTACATGATATGCTGTCTCACGAGCTCAAAGCAAAGAAATCCTGGGCAACTGTTGCTTCTGGACAAGCCCCTAACCTTGGGCAAAGGGGTATTCCTAGAAGGAGAAGGAGGCCTTTGTTTCCTCCCATCACGCTACAACTCCTTTGTGTTTCATGGGAGGTAAGATGTAATGAATGGGGGACCCATGGAGTATAGACTTTAAGAGATGTGTCCGGCCTTGAGGGAAGGGGTCATTTCAGGCTATGCCGAACTTGGCGTTCTGAAAAGGAATAGGAGCTCGGGCCAGGCAGGCTGCAAGAAAAGATTTCTCTATGGAGAGGAAATGTGCCGTTCCTAAACAACATGGTGCGGGAGGCTGCAGAGTGTATGCTAATTCACTGAATGCACCTAGGAGACGGGAGCTGAGCAGGGGGCTGATGGCAGAGAGACCTTCAATACTACAGTTCCAAAGTATCATTGGGAGAGGACTGGATCTCTGTGTTCAAAGGCTCAAAGGCAGAAAAGCGAACCTCTGAAAACACGAAGAAAGGCTGGTCTCCTTCTCTGCGGTTCTGCATGATATTTTGTCTCACGAGCTCCTGGGAGAGAACTCCTTGGCAACTGACGCTTCTGGGCAAGGACATCCAGCTAAGCGGCTGAGCACGCTTGTGCAGAAAGTCCCCGAAATGTAACACTAGGTTTCCATTAGGAAACATGCTGCGTCACTCTCCAGAAGTGCCCCACTGACCCCTGAAGGGTCTAGAAGCTTTTCCAAATCGCGTACAGCTCAGAGTCTCCCAGCGTCCCCAGGTTTCCTTTCATGTATCCTAGCACACAGCAGAAACGTTCCTCGGGACCTGAAGCTGTGCTGGCTACGGGAAAGTTATTTTTCGGAGGGGGAAAGAGGCAATTCAATCTAACCCTGTCAAGGCAGCATCTGCGTTTTCTTCTCTCATGGCACACTGCACGGGGTTCCATGAACCTGAAATGCTCTCAACGTGTCGCTGACATAAGGGGCAATCCACCTCAGTGGTTTCAGCGGCATTCGAGGGTCCAACTCCTCAAGAGGCCTCGTCCCTCACGAGCCCCCTAGAAGAAATGTTGCGTCTTGTGTCTCGCCATCAAGAGGAGTTCTGTGCACCGTGTTGGTGCCTGGAGCATAGGAAAGATACACTCGATGTGCGGATGTAGTAAGTATACCAGGGCAGACGTCTGTTCGAATGCTTCTCCTCTAGGAACTATCCTGCCTGCCCAGAGAGCACTGTGCTCCAAAAGAGTGGCAGTGAAGGCCGTTCACACCACAGCAATGGCCTCTTTCCCCTCAGAGAACTTGGAAGCGTTTGCTACACTCCAGTAAAACTGGCTGCTCGGGCAGGACGTTCGGGCAGGCTGTGGATATTTTCCACTCAAGCTGAACAGGCCCTGAGAGGCAGGCGAGACTTGAAGACATTCCTTGCCTACCTCTCCTTGAAGGCAGCGGTTAGCACTGTGTTCCAGGGCCCAAAATGTGAGCTGGGGAGGCCTTCGGTCTCCACGAGGAAGCATGCTTTGGGTTCAGGATATCTACGAGTTTCTCAGGAGCAAGTTCTGCTTCCCTTATTTCGCCTCCTTTGGCTGTGTTTGGCAGCCCTTGGTATGCCCTAGGCCCTCGAAAGCAAGAGATTTTCACGGGGAGCCTATGGAACGGGATATTGATCGAAGGACACTACGGCCACTGTTTGCTACCATCTAGCCACAGCTCTTCTGTGTTTCATAGGGAGGTGAGGGATAACGAATGGGCACACAGGGTTTATGTTCTTGAAGAGATGTGTACGGCATTGAGGGAAGGGGTCATTTCAACGCTATGCCAAACTCGGTGTTCTGAGACGGAATAGGAGTCCCAGCCTGGCAGTCTGCAAGAAAGGACGTCTTCACTGAGGAGAGTATGTGCTGTTCTTTCCCCACAAGATGCGGGTCGTTGGAGACTTTCTTGCCTTTCCCTGAATGCACTTTACAGACTGTAGCTGAACGGTGGGCTAAGCGCAGAGAGACCTGCACCAGTAACCTAAACTGTCATTGGGAATTGGCTGGGTCTCTGTGCTCCAAGGCTGAGTAGAAAAGCTAACCTCTTCCAAACCAGAGAGAGGCAGGTCTCCTTCTCGGCGGTCCTACATGATATGCTGTCTCACGAGCTCAAAGCAAAGAAATCCTGGGCAACTGTTGCTTCTGGACAAGGCCCGTAACGTTGGGCAACGGGGTATTCCTAGAAGGAGAAGGAGGCCGTTGTTTCCTCCCATCACGCTACAACTCCTTTGTGTTTCATGGGAGGTAAGATGTAATGAATGGGGACCCATGGAGTATAGTCTTTAAGAGATGTGTCCGGCCTTGAGGGAAGGGGTCATTTCAGGGCTATGCCGAACGAGGCGTTTTGAAAAGGAATAGGAGCTCGGGACAGGCAGGCTGTAAGAAAAGATTTCTTTACGAAGAGGAAATGTGCCATGCCTAAACAACATGGTGCGGGAGGCTGCAGACTGTATGCTACTACACTGAATGCACCTAGGAGACGGGAGCTGAGCAGGGGGCTGATGGCAGAGAGACCTTCAATACTACAGTTCCAGAGTGTCATTGGGAGCTGACTGGATCTCTGTGTTCAAAGGCTCAAAGGCAGAAAAGCGAACCTCTGAAAACCCGCAGAAAGGCTGGTCTCCTTCTCTGCGGTTCTGCATGATATGCTGTCTCACGAGCTCCTGGGAAAGAACTCCTTGCAACTGCCGCTTCTGGGCAAGAACATCCAGCTAAGCGGCTGAGCAAGCTTGTGCAGAAAGTCCCCGAAATGTAACACTAGGTTTCCTTTAGGAAACATGCTGCGTCACTCTCCAGAAGTGCCCCACTGACCCCTGAAGGTTTTAGAAGCTTTTTCAAGCCGCGTACAGCTCAGAGTCTCCCAGCGTCCCCAGGTTTCCTTTCATGTATCCTAGCACACAGCTGAAACGTTCCTCGGGACGTGAAGCTGTGCTGGCTCCGGGAAAGTTATTTTTCGGAGGGGGGACAAGGCAATTCAATCTATCCCTGTCAAGGCAGCATCTGCGTTTTCTTCTCTCATGGCACACTGCACGGGGTTCCATGAACCTGAAATGCTCTCAATGTGTCGCTGACATAACGGGGCAATCAACCTCAGTGGTTTCAGCGGCATTCGAGGGTCCAACTCCTCAAGAGGCCTCGTCCCTCACGAGCCCCCTAGAAGAAATGTTGCGTCTTGTGTCTCGCCATCAAGAGGAGTTCTGTGCACCGTGTTGGTGCCTGGAGCATAGGAAAGATACACTCGATGTGCGGATGTAGGAAGTATACCAGGGCAGACGTCTGTTCGAATGCTTCTCCTCTAGGAACTATCCTGCCTGCCCAGAGAGCACTGTGCTCCAAAAGAGTGGCAGTGAAGACCGTTCACACCACAGCAATGGCCTCTTTCCCCTCAGAGAACTTGGAAGCGTTTGCTACACTCCAGTAAAACTGGCTGCTCGGGCAGGACGTTCGGGCAGGCTGTGGATATTTTCCACTCAAGCTGAACAGGCCCTGAGAAGCAGGCGAGACTTGAAAACATTCCTTGCCTACCTCTCCTTGAAGGCAGCGGTTAGCACTGTGTTCCAGGGCCCAAAATGTGAGCTGGGGAGGCCTTCGGTCTCCACGAAGAGGCATGCTTTGGGTTCAGGATATCTACGAGTTTCTCAGGAGCAAGTTCTGCTTCCCTTATTTCGCCTCCTTTGGCTGTGTTTGGCAGCCCTTGGTATGCCCTAGGCCCTCGAAAGCAAGAGATTTTCACGGGGAGCCTTTGGAACGGGATATTGATCGAAGGACACTACGGCCACTGTTTGCTCCCATCCAGCCACAGCTCTTCTGTGTTTCATAGGGAGGTGAGGGATAACGAATGGGCACACAGGGTTTATGTTCTTGAAGAGATGTGTACGGCATTGAGGGAAGGGGTCATTTCAACGCTATGCCAAACTCGGTGTTCTGAGACGGAATAGGAGTCCCAGCCTGGCAGTCTGCAAGAAAGGACGTCTTCACTGAGGAGAGAATGTGCTGTTCTTTCCCCACAAGATGCGGGGCGTTGGAGACTTTCTTGCTCTTCCCTGAATGCACTTTACAGACTGTAGCTGAACGGTGGGCTAAGCGCAGAGAGACCTGCACCAGTAACCTTCTAAACTGTCATTGGGAATTGGCTGGGTCTTTGTGCTCCAAGGCTGAGTAGAAAAGCTAACCTCTTCCAAAACAGAGAGAGGCAGGTCTCCTTCTCGGCGGTCCTACATGATATGCTGTCTCACGAGCTCAAAGCAAAGAAATCCTGGGCAACTGTTGCTTCTGGACAAGCCCCTAACCTTGGGCAAAGGGGTATTCCTAGAAGGAGAAGGAGGCCTTTGTTTCCTCCCATCACGCTACAACTCCTTTGTGTTTCATGGGAGGTAAGATGTAATGAATGGGGGACCCATGGAGTATAGACTTTAAGAGATGTGTCCGGCCTTGAGGGAAGGGGTCATTTCAGGCTATGCCGAACTTGGCGTTCTGAAAAGGAATAGGAGCTCGGGCCAGGCAGGCTGCAAGAAAAGATTTCTCTATGGAGAGGAAATGTGCCGTTCCTAAACAACATGGTGCGGGAGGCTGCAGAGTGTATGCTAATTCACTGAATGCACCTAGGAGACGGGAGCTGAGCAGGGGGCTGATGGCAGAGAGACCTTCAATACTACAGTTCCAAAGTATCATTGGGAGAGGACTGGATCTCTGTGTTCAAAGGCTCAAAGGCAGAAAAGCGAACCTCTGAAAACACGAAGAAAGGCTGGTCTCCTTCTCTGCGGTTCTGCATGATATTTTGTCTCACGAGCTCCTGGGAGAGAACTCCTTGGCAACTGACGCTTCTGGGCAAGGACATCCAGCTAAGCGGCTGAGCACGCTTGTGCAGAAAGTCCCCGAAATGTAACACTAGGTTTCCATTAGGAAACATGCTGCGTCACTCTCCAGAAGTGCCCCACTGACCCCTGAAGGGTCTAGAAGCTTTTCCAAATCGCGTACAGCTCAGAGTCTCCCAGCGTCCCCAGGTTTCCTTTCATGTATCCTAGCACACAGCAGAAACGTTCCTCGGGACCTGAAGCTGTGCTGGCTACGGGAAAGTTATTTTTCGGAGGGGGAAAGAGGCAATTCAATCTAACCCTGTCAAGGCAGCATCTGCGTTTTCTTCTCTCATGGCACACTGCACGGGGTTCCATGAACCTGAAATGCTCTCAACGTGTCGCTGACATACGGGGCAATCCACCTCAGTGGTTTCAGCGGCATTCGAGGGTCCAACTCCTCAAGAGGCCTCGTCCCTCACGAGCCCCCTAGAAGAAATGTTGCGTCTTGTGTCTCGCCATCAAGAGGAGTTCTGTGCACCGTGTTGGTGCCTGGAGCATAGGAAAGATACACTCGATGTGCGGATGTAGTAAGTATACCAGGGCAGACGTCTGTTCGAATGCTTCTCCTCTAGGAACTATCCTGCCTGCCCAGAGAGCACTGTGCTCCAAAAGAGTGTTCAGTGAAGGCCGTTCACACCACAGCAATGGCCTCTTTCCCCTCAGAGAACTTGGAAGCGTTTGCTACACTCCAGTAAAACTGGCTGCTCGGGCAGGACGTTCGGGCAGGCTGTGGATATTTTCCACTCAAGCTGAACAGGCCCTGAGAGGCAGGCGAGACTTGAAGACATTCCTTGCCTACCTCTCCTTGAAGGCAGCGGTTAGCACTGTGTTCCAGGGCCCAAAATGTGAGCTGGGGAGGCCTTCGGTCTCCACGAGGAAGCATGCTTTGGGTTCAGGATATCTACGAGTTTCTCAGGAGCAAGTTCTGCTTCCCTTATTTCGCCTCCTTTGGCTGTGTTTGGCAGCCCTTGGTATGCCCTAGGCCCTCGAAAGCAAGAGATTTTCACGGGGAGCCTATGGAACGGGATATTGATCGAAGGACACTACGGCCACTGTTTGCTACCATCTAGCCACAGCTCTTCTGTGTTTCATAGGGAGGTGAGGGATAACGAATGGGCACACAGGGTTTATGTTCTTGAAGAGATGTGTACGGCATTGAGGGAAGGGGTCATTTCAACGCTATGCCAAACTCGGTGTTCTGAGACGGAATAGGAGTCCCAGCCTGGCAGTCTGCAAGAAAGGACGTCTTCACTGAGGAGAGAATGTGCTGTTCTTTCCCCACAAGATGCGGGGCGTTGGAGACTTTCTTGCTCTTCCCTGAATGCACTTTACAGACTGTAGCTGAACGGTGGGCTAAGCGCAGAGAGACCTGCACCAGTAACCTTCTAAACTGTCATTGGGAATTGGCTGGGTCTTTGTGCTCCAAGGCTGAGTAGAAAAGCTAACCTCTTCCAAACCAGAGAGAGGCAGGTCTCCTTCTCGGCGGTCCTACATGATATGCTGTCTCACGAGCTCAAAGCAAAGAAATCCTGGGCAACTGTTGCTTCTGGACAAGGCCCGTAACGTTGGGCAACGGGGTATTCCTAGAAGGAGAAGGAGGCCGTTGTTTCCTCCCATCACGCTGCAACTCCTTTGTGTTTCATGGGAGGTAAGATGTAATGAATGGGGACCCATGGAGTATAGTCTTTAAGAGATGTGTCCGGCCTTGAGGGAAGGGGTCATTTCAGGCTATGCCGAACTTGAGGTTCTGAAAAGGAATAGGAGCTCGGGCCAGGCAGGCTGCAAGAAAAGATTTCTCTACGGAGAGGAAATGTGCCGTTCCTAAACAAAATGGTGCGGGAGGCTGCAGAGTGTATGCTAATTCACTGAATGCACCTAGGAGACTGGAGCTGAGCAGGGGGCTGATGGCAGAGAGACCTTCAATACTACAGTTCCAAAGTATCATTGGGAGCTGACTGGATCTCTGTGTTCAAAGGCTCGAAGGCAGAAAAGCGAACCTTTGAAAACACGCAGAAAGGCTGGTCTCCTTCTCTGCGATTCTGCATGATATGCTGTCTCACGAGCTCCTGGGAAAGAACTCCTTGGCTACTGCCGCTTCTGGGCAAGGACATCCAGCTAAGCGGCTGAGCAAGGTTGTGCAGAAAGTCCCCGAAATGTAACATTAGGTTTCTTTTAGGAAACATGCTGTGTCACTCTCCAGAAGTGCCCCACTGACCCCTGAAGGGTCTAGAAGATTTTCAAGCCACGTACAGCTCAGAGTCTCCCAGCGTCCCCAGGTTTCCTTTCATGTATCCTAGCACACAGCAGAAAGGTTCCTCGGGACGTGAAGCTGTGCTGGCTTCGGGAAAGTTATTTTTCGCAGGGGGGACAGAGGCAATTCAATCTAACCCTGTCAAGGCAGCATCTGCGTTTTCTCTCTCATGGCACACTGCACGGGGTTCCATGAACCTGAAATGCTCTCAACGTGTCGCTGACATACGGGGCAATCCACCTCAGTGGTTTCAGCGGCATTCGAGGGTCCAACTCCTCAAGAGGCCTCGTCCCTCACGAGCCCCCTAGAAGAAATGTTGCGTCTTGTGTCTCGCCATCAAGAGGAGTTCTGTGCACCGTGTTGGTGCCTGGAGCATAGGAAAGACACACTCGATGTGCGGATGTAGGAAGTATACCAGGGCAGACGTCTGTTCGAATGCTTCTCCTCTAGGAACTATCCTGCCTGCCCAGAGAGCACTGTGCTCCAAAAGAGTGGCAGTGAAGGCCGTTCACACCACAGCAATGGCCTCTTTCCCCTCAGAGAACTTGGAAGCGTTTGCTACACTCCAGTAAAACTGGCTGCTCGGGCAGGACGTTTGGGCAGGCTGTGGATATTTTCCACTCAAGCTGAACAGGCCCTGAGAGGCAGGCGAGACTTGAAGACATTCCTTGCCTACCTCTCCTTGAAGGCAGCGGTTAGCACTGTGTTCCAGGGCCCAAAATGTGAGCTGGGGAGGCCTTCGGTCTCCACGAGGAAGCATGCTTTGGGTTCAGGATATCTACGAGTTTCTCAGGAGCAAGTTCTGCTTCCCTTATTTCGCCTCCTTTGGCTGTGTTTGGCAGCCCTTGGTATGCCCTAGGCCCTCGAAAGCAAGAGATTTTCACGGGGAGCCTATGGAACGGGATATTGATCGAAGGACACTACGGCCACTGTTTGCTACCATCTAGCCACAGCTCTTCTGTGTTTCATAGGGAGGTGAGGGATAACGAATGGGCACACAGGGTTTATGTTCTTGAAGAGATGTGTACGGCATTGAGGGAAGGGGTCATTTCAACGCTATGGCAAACTCTGTGTTCTGAGACGGAATAGGAGTCCCAGCCTGGCAGTCTGCAAGAAAGGACGTCTTCACTGAGGAGAGAATGTGCTGTTCTTTCCCCACAAGATGCGGGGCGTTGGAGACTTTCTTGCTCTTCCCTGAATGCACTTTACAGACTGTAGCTGAACGGTGGGCTAAGCGCAGAGAGACCTGCACCAGTAACCTTCTAAACTGTCATTGGGAATTGGCTGGGTCTTTGTGCTCCAAGGCTGAGTAGAAAAGCTAACCTCTTCCAAACCAGAGAGAGGCAGGTCTCCTTCTCGGCGGTCCTACATGATATGCTGTCTCACGAGCTCAAAGCAAAGAAATCCTGGGCAACTGTTGCTTCTGGACAAGCCCCTAACCTTGGGCAAAGGGGTATTCCTAGAAGGAGAAGGAGGCCTTTGTTTCCTCCCATCACGCTACAACTCCTTTGTGTTTCATGGGAGGTAAGATGTAATGAATGGGGGACCCATGGAGTATAGACTTTAAGAGATGTGTCCGGCCTTGAGGGAAGGGGTCATTTCAGGCTATGCCGAACTTGGCGTTCTGAAAAGGAATAGGAGCTCGGGCCAGGCAGGCTGCAAGAAAAGATTTCTCTATGGAGAGGAAATGTGCCGTTCCTAAACAACATGGTGCGGGAGGCTGCAGAGTGTATGCTAATTCACTGAATGCACCTAGGAGACGGGAGCTGAGCAGGGGGCTGATGGCAGAGAGACCTTCAATACTACAGTTCCAGAGTGTCATTGGGAGCTGACTGGATCTCTGTGTTCAAAGGCTCAAAGGCAGAAAAGCGAACCTCTGAAAACCCGCAGAAAGGCTGGTCTCCTTCTCTGCGGTTCTGCATGATATGCTGTCTCACGAGCTCCTGGGAAAGAACTCCTTGCAACTGCCGCTTCTGGGCAAGAACATCCAGCTAAGCGGCTGAGCAAGCTTGTGCAGAAAGTCCCCGAAATGTAACACTAGGTTTCCTTTAGGAAACATGCTGCGTCACTCTCCAGAAGTGCCCCACTGACCCCTGAAGGTTTTAGAAGCTTTTTCAAGCCGCGTACAGCTCAGAGTCTCCCAGCGTCCCCAGGTTTCCTTTCATGTATCCTAGCACACAGCTGAAACGTTCCTCGGGACGTGAAGCTGTGCTGGCTCCGGGAAAGTTATTTTTCGGAGGGGGGACAGAGGCAATTCAATCTATCCCTGTCAAGGCAGCATCTGCGTTTTCTTCTCTCATGGCACACTGCACGGGGTTCCATGAACCTGAAATGCTCTCAATGTGTCGCTGACATAACGGGGCAATCAACCTCAGTGGTTTCAGCGGCATTCGAGGGTCCAACTCCTCAAGAGGCCTCGTCCCTCACGAGCCCCCTAGAAGAAATGTTGCGTCTTGTGTCTCGCCATCAAGAGGAGTTCTGTGCACCGTGTTGGTGCCTGGAGCATAGGAAAGATACACTCGATGTGCGGATGTAGGAAGTATACCAGGGCAGACGTCTGTTCGAATGCTTCTCCTCTAGGAACTATCCTGCCTGCCCAGAGAGCACTGTGCTCCAAAAGAGTGGCAGTGAAGACCGTTCACACCACAGCAATGGCCTCTTTCCCCTCAGAGAACTTGGAAGCGTTTGCTACACTCCAGTAAAACTGGCTGCTCGGGCAGGACGTTCGGGCAGGCTGTGGATATTTTCCACTCAAGCTGAACAGGCCCTGAGAAGCAGGCGAGACTTGAAAACATTCCTTTCCTACCTCTCCTTGAAGGCAGCGGTTAGCACTGTGTTCCAGGGCCCAAAATCTGACCTGGGGAGGCCTTCGGTCTCCACGAGGAGGCATGCTTTGGGTTCAGGATATCTACGAGTTTCTCAGGAGCAAGTTCTGCTTCCCTTATTTCGCCTCCTTTGGCTGTGTTTGGCAGCCCTTGGTATGCCCTAGGCCCTCGAAAGCAAGAGATTTTCACGGGGAGCCTTTGGAACGGGATATTGATCGAAGGACACTACGGCCACTGTTTGCTCCCATCCAGCCACAGCTCTTCTGTGTTTCATAGGGAGGTGAGGGATAACGAATGGGCACACAGGGTTTATGTTCTTGAAGAGATGTGTACGGCATTGAGGGAAGGGGTCATTTCAACGCTATGCCAAACTCGGTGTTCTGAGACGGAATAGGAGTCCCAGCCTGGCAGTCTGCAAGAAAGGACGTCTTCACTGAGGAGAGAATGTGCTGTTCTTTCCCCACAAGATGCGGGGCGTTGGAGACTTTCTTGCTCTTCCCTGAATGCACTTTACAGACTGTAGCTGAACGGTGGGCTAAGCGCAGAGAGACCTGCACCAGTAACCTTCTAAACTGTCATTGGGAATTGGCTGGGTCTTTGTGCTCCAAGGCTGAGTAGAAAAGCTAACCTCTTCCAAAACAGAGAGAGGCAGGTCTCCTTCTCGGCGGTCCTACATGATATGCTGTCTCACGAGCTCAAAGCAAAGAAATCCTGGGCAACTGTTGCTTCTGGACAAGCCCCTAACCTTGGGCAAAGGGGTATTCCTAGAAGGAGAAGGAGGCCTTTGTTTCCTCCCATCACGCTACAACTCCTTTGTGTTTCATGGGAGGTAAGATGTAATGAATGGGGGACCCATGGAGTATAGACTTTAAGAGATGTGTCCGGCCTTGAGGGAAGGGGTCATTTCAGGCTATGCCGAACTTGGCGTTCTGAAAAGGAATAGGAGCTCGGGCCAGGCAGGCTGCAAGAAAAGATTTCTCTATGGAGAGGAAATGTGCCGTTCCTAAACAACATGGTGCGGGAGGCTGCAGAGTGTATGCTAATTCACTGAATGCACCTAGGAGACGGGAGCTGAGCAGGGGGCTGATGGCAGAGAGACCTTCAATACTACAGTTCCAAAGTATCATTGGGAGAGGACTGGATCTCTGTGTTCAAAGGCTCAAAGGCAGAAAAGCGAACCTCTGAAAACACGAAGAAAGGCTGGTCTCCTTCTCTGCGGTTCTGCATGATATTTTGTCTCACGAGCTCCTGGGAGAGAACTCCTTGGCAACTGACGCTTCTGGGCAAGGACATCCAGCTAAGCGGCTGAGCACGCTTGTGCAGAAAGTCCCCGAAATGTAACACTAGGTTTCCATTAGGAAACATGCTGCGTCACTCTCCAGAAGTGCCCCACTGACCCCTGAAGGGTCTAGAAGCTTTTCCAAATCGCGTACAGCTCAGAGTCTCCCAGCGTCCCCAGGTTTCCTTTCATGTATCCTAGCACACAGCAGAAACGTTCCTCGGGACCTGAAGCTGTGCTGGCTACGGGAAAGTTATTTTTCGGAGGGGGAAAGAGGCAATTCAATCTAACCCTGTCAAGGCAGCATCTGCGTTTTCTTCTCTCATGGCACACTGCACGGGGTTCCATGAACCTGAAATGCTCTCAACGTGTCGCTGACATAAGGGGCAATCCACCTCAGTGGTTTCAGCGGCATTCGAGGGTCCAACTCCTCAAGAGGCCTCGTCCCTCACGAGCCCCCTAGAAGAAATGTTGCGTCTTGTGTCTCGCCATCAAGAGGAGTTCTGTGCACCGTGTTGGTGCCTGGAGCATAGGAAAGATACACTCGATGTGCGGATGTAGTAAGTATACCAGGGCAGACGTCTGTTCGAATGCTTCTCCTCTAGGAACTATCCTGCCTGCCCAGAGAGCACTGTGCTCCAAAAGAGTGGCAGTGAAGGCCGTTCACACCACAGCAATGGCCTCTTTCCCCTCAGAGAACTTGGAAGCGTTTGCTACACTCCAGTAAAACTGGCTGCTCGGGCAGGACGTTCGGGCAGGCTGTGGATATTTTCCACTCAAGCTGAACAGGCCCTGAGAGGCAGGCGAGACTTGAAGACATTCCTTGCCTACCTCTCCTTGAAGGCAGCGGTTAGCACTGTGTTCCAGGGCCCAAAATGTGAGCTGGGGAGGCCTTCGGTCTCCACGAGGAAGCATGCTTTGGGTTCAGGATATCTACGAGTTTCTCAGGAGCAAGTTCTGCTTCCCTTATTTCGCCTCCTTTGGCTGTGTTTGGCAGCCCTTGGTATGCCCTAGGCCCTCGAAAGCAAGAGATTTTCACGGGGAGCCTATGGAACGGGATATTGATCGAAGGACACTACGGCCACTGTTTGCTACCATCTAGCCACAGCTCTTCTGTGTTTCATAGGGAGGTGAGGGATAACGAATGGGCACACAGGGTTTATGTTCTTGAAGAGATGTGTACGGCATTGAGGGAAGGGGTCATTTCAACGCTATGCCAAACTCGGTGTTCTGAGACGGAATAGGAGTCCCAGCCTGGCAGTCTGCAAGAAAGGACGTCTTCACTGAGGAGAGTATGTGCTGTTCTTTCCCCACAAGATGCGGGTCGTTGGAGACTTTCTTGCCTTTCCCTGAATGCACTTTACAGACTGTAGCTGAACGGTGGGCTAAGCGCAGAGAGACCTGCACCAGTAACCTAAACTGTCATTGGGAATTGGCTGGGTCTCTGTGCTCCAAGGCTGAGTAGAAAAGCTAACCTCTTCCAAACCAGAGAGAGGCAGGTCTCCTTCTCGGCGGTCCTACATGATATGCTGTCTCACGAGCTCAAAGCAAAGAAATCCTGGGCAACTGTTGCTTCTGGACAAGGCCCGTAACGTTGGGCAACGGGGTATTCCTAGAAGGAGAAGGAGGCCGTTGTTTCCTCCCATCACGCTACAACTCCTTTGTGTTTCATGGGAGTTAAGATGTAATGAATGGGGACCCATGGAGTATAGTCTTTAAGAGATGTGTCCGGCCTTGAGGGAAGGGGTCATTTCAGGGCTATGCCGAACGAGGCGTTTTGAAAAGGAATAGGAGCTCGGGACAGGCAGGCTGTAAGAAAAGATTTCTTTACGAAGAGGAAATGTGCCATGCCTAAACAACATGGTGCGGGAGGCTGCAGACTGTATGCTACTACACTGAATGCACCTAGGAGACGGGAGCTGAGCAGGGGGCTGATGGCAGAGAGACCTTCAATACTACAGTTCCAGAGTGTCATTGGGAGCTGACTGGATCTCTGTGTTCAAAGGCTCAAAGGCAGAAAAGCGAACCTCTGAAAACCCGCAGAAAGGCTGGTCTCCTTCTCTGCGGTTCTGCATGATATGCTGTCTCACGAGCTCCTGGGAAAGAACTCCTTGCAACTGCCGCTTCTGGGCAAGAACATCCAGCTAAGCGGCTGAGCAAGCTTGTGCAGAAAGTCCCCGAAATGTAACACTAGGTTTCCTTTAGGAAACATGCTGCGTCACTCTCCAGAAGTGCCCCACTGACCCCTGAAGGTTTTAGAAGCTTTTTCAAGCCGCGTACAGCTCAGAGTCTCCCAGCGTCCCCAGGTTTCCTTTCATGTATCCTAGCACACAGCTGAAACGTTCCTCGGGACGTGAAGCTGTGCTGGCTCCGGGAAAGTTATTTTTCGGAGGGGGGACAAGGCAATTCAATCTATCCCTGTCAAGGCAGCATCTGCGTTTTCTTCTCTCATGGCACACTGCACGGGGTTCCATGAACCTGAAATGCTCTCAATGTGTCGCTGACATAACGGGGCAATCAACCTCAGTGGTTTCAGCGGCATTCGAGGGTCCAACTCCTCAAGAGGCCTCGTCCCTCACGAGCCCCCTAGAAGAAATGTTGCGTCTTGTGTCTCGCCATCAAGAGGAGTTCTGTGCACCGTGTTGGTGCCTGGAGCATAGGAAAGATACACTCGATGTGCGGATGTAGGAAGTATACCAGGGCAGACGTCTGTTCGAATGCTTCTCCTCTAGGAACTATCCTGCCTGCCCAGAGAGCACTGTGCTCCAAAAGAGTGGCAGTGAAGACCGTTCACACCACAGCAATGGCCTCTTTCCCCTCAGAGAACTTGGAAGCGTTTGCTACACTCCAGTAAAACTGGCTGCTCGGGCAGGACGTTCGGGCAGGCTGTGGATATTTTCCACTCAAGCTGAACAGGCCCTGAGAAGCAGGCGAGACTTGAAAACATTCCTTGCCTACCTCTCCTTGAAGGCAGCGGTTAGCACTGTGTTCCAGGGCCCAAAATGTGAGCTGGGGAGGCCTTCGGTCTCCACGAAGAGGCATGCTTTGGGTTCAGGATATCTACGAGTTTCTCAGGAGCAAGTTCTGCTTCCCTTATTTCGCCTCCTTTGGCTGTGTTTGGCAGCCCTTGGTATGCCCTAGGCCCTCGAAAGCAAGAGATTTTCACGGGGAGCCTTTGGAACGGGATATTGATCGAAGGACACTACGGCCACTGTTTGCTCCCATCCAGCCACAGCTCTTCTGTGTTTCATAGGGAGGTGAGGGATAACGAATGGGCACACAGGGTTTATGTTCTTGAAGAGATGTGTACGGCATTGAGGGAAGGGGTCATTTCAACGCTATGGCAAACTCGGTGTTCTGAGACGGAATAGGAGTCCCAGCCTGGCAGTCTGCAAGAAAGGACGTCTTCACTGAGGAGAGAATGTGCTGTTCTTTCCCCACAAGATGCGGGGCGTTGGAGACTTTCTTGCTCTTCCCTGAATGCACTTTACAGACTGTAGCTGAACGGTGGGCTAAGCGCAGAGAGACCTGCACCAGTAACCTTCTAAACTGTCATTGGGAATTGGCTGGGTCTTTGTGCTCCAAGGCTGAGTAGAAAAGCTAACCTCTTCCAAACCAGAGAGAGGCAGGTCTCCTTCTCGGCGGTCCTACATGATATGCTGTCTCACGAGCTCAAAGCAAAGAAATCCTGGGCAACTGTTGCTTCTGGACAAGCCCCTAACCTTGGGCAAAGGGGTATTCCTAGAAGGAGAAGGAGGCCTTTGTTTCCTCCCATCACGCTACAACTCCTTTGTGTTTCATGGGAGGTAAGATGTAATGAATGGGGGACCCATGGAGTATAGACTTTAAGAGATGTGTCCGGCCTTGAGGGAAGGGGTCATTTCAGGCTATGCCGAACTTGGCGTTCTGAAAAGGAATAGGAGCTCGGGCCAGGCAGGCTGCAAGAAAAGATTTCTCTATGGAGAGGAAATGTGCCGTTCCTAAACAACATGGTGCGGGAGGCTGCAGAGTGTATGCTAATTCACTGAATGCACCTAGGAGACGGGAGCTGAGCAGGGGGCTGATGGCAGAGAGACCTTCAATACTACAGTTCCAGAGTGTCATTGGGAGCTGACTGGATCTCTGTGTTCAAAGGCTCAAAGGCAGAAAAGCGAACCTCTGAAAACCCGCAGAAAGGCTGGTCTCCTTCTCTGCGGTTCTGCATGATATGCTGTCTCACGAGCTCCTGGGAAAGAACTCCTTGCAACTGCCGCTTCTGGGCAAGAACATCCAGCTAAGCGGCTGAGCAAGCTTGTGCAGAAAGTCCCCGAAATGTAACACTAGGTTTCCTTTAGGAAACATGCTGCGTCACTCTCCAGAAGTGCCCCACTGACCCCTGAAGGTTTTAGAAGCTTTTTCAAGCCGCGTACAGCTCAGAGTCTCCCAGCGTCCCCAGGTTTCCTTTCATGTATCCTAGCACACAGCTGAAACGTTCCTCGGGACGTGAAGCTGTGCTGGCTCCGGGAAAGTTATTTTTCGGAGGGGGGACAGAGGCAATTCAATCTATCCCTGTCAAGGCAGCATCTGCGTTTTCTTCTCTCATGGCACACTGCACGGGGTTCCATGAACCTGAAATGCTCTCAATGTGTCGCTGACATAACGGGGCAATCAACCTCAGTGGTTTCAGCGGCATTCGAGGGTCCAACTCCTCAAGAGGCCTCGTCCCTCACGAGCCCCCTAGAAGAAATGTTGCGTCTTGTGT
Organism: Balaenoptera physalus; assembly: GCF_965194825.1. Taxonomy (NCBI): domain Eukaryota; kingdom Metazoa; phylum Chordata; class Mammalia; order Artiodactyla; family Balaenopteridae; genus Balaenoptera; species Balaenoptera physalus. The sequence continues at coordinate 73,402 of NW_028124958.1, read as the reverse complement.
CTCGCCATCAAGAGGAGTTCTGTGCACCGTGTTGGTGCCTGGAGCATAGGAAAGATACACTCGATGTGCGGATGTAGGAAGTATACCAGGGCAGACGTCTGTTCGAATGCTTCTCCTCTAGGAACTATCCTGCCTGCCCAGAGAGCACTGTGCTCCAAAAGAGTGGCAGTGAAGACCGTTCACACCACAGCAATGGCCTCTTTCCCCTCAGAGAACTTGGAAGCGTTTGCTACACTCCAGTAAAACTGGCTGCTCGGGCAGGACGTTCGGGCAGGCTGTGGATATTTTCCACTCAAGCTGAACAGGCCCTGAGAAGCAGGCGAGACTTGAAAACATTCCTTTCCTACCTCTCCTTGAAGGCAGCGGTTAGCACTGTGTTCCAGGGCCCAAAATCTGACCTGGGGAGGCCTTCGGTCTCCACGAGGAGGCATGCTTTGGGTTCAGGATATCTACGAGTTTCTCAGGAGCAAGTTCTGCTTCCCTTATTTCGCCTCCTTTGGCTGTGTTTGGCAGCCCTTGGTATGCCCTAGGCCCTCGAAAGCAAGAGATTTTCACGGGGAGCCTTTGGAACGGGATATTGATCGAAGGACACTACGGCCACTGTTTGCTCCCATCCAGCCACAGCTCTTCTGTGTTTCATAGGGAGGTGAGGGATAACGAATGGGCACACAGGGTTTATGTTCTTGAAGAGATGTGTACGGCATTGAGGGAAGGGGTCATTTCAACGCTATGCCAAACTCGGTGTTCTGAGACGGAATAGGAGTCCCAGCCTGGCAGTCTGCAAGAAAGGACGTCTTCACTGAGGAGAGAATGTGCTGTTCTTTCCCCACAAGATGCGGGGCGTTGGAGACTTTCTTGCTCTTCCCTGAATGCACTTTACAGACTGTAGCTGAACGGTGGGCTAAGCGCAGAGAGACCTGCACCAGTAACCTTCTAAACTGTCATTGGGAATTGGCTGGGTCTTTGTGCTCCAAGGCTGAGTAGAAAAGCTAACCTCTTCCAAAACAGAGAGAGGCAGGTCTCCTTCTCGGCGGTCCTACATGATATGCTGTCTCACGAGCTCAAAGCAAAGAAATCCTGGGCAACTGTTGCTTCTGGACAAGCCCCTAACCTTGGGCAAAGGGGTATTCCTAGAAGGAGAAGGAGGCCTTTGTTTCCTCCCATCACGCTACAACTCCTTTGTGTTTCATGGGAGGTAAGATGTAATGAATGGGGGACCCATGGAGTATAGACTTTAAGAGATGTGTCCGGCCTTGAGGGAAGGGGTCATTTCAGGCTATGCCGAACTTGGCGTTCTGAAAAGGAATAGGAGCTCGGGCCAGGCAGGCTGCAAGAAAAGATTTCTCTATGGAGAGGAAATGTGCCGTTCCTAAACAACATGGTGCGGGAGGCTGCAGAGTGTATGCTAATTCACTGAATGCACCTAGGAGACGGGAGCTGAGCAGGGGGCTGATGGCAGAGAGACCTTCAATACTACAGTTCCAAAGTATCATTGGGAGAGGACTGGATCTCTGTGTTCAAAGGCTCAAAGGCAGAAAAGCGAACCTCTGAAAACACGAAGAAAGGCTGGTCTCCTTCTCTGCGGTTCTGCATGATATTTTGTCTCACGAGCTCCTGGGAGAGAACTCCTTGGCAACTGACGCTTCTGGGCAAGGACATCCAGCTAAGCGGCTGAGCACGCTTGTGCAGAAAGTCCCCGAAATGTAACACTAGGTTTCCATTAGGAAACATGCTGCGTCACTCTCCAGAAGTGCCCCACTGACCCCTGAAGGGTCTAGAAGCTTTTCCAAATCGCGTACAGCTCAGAGTCTCCCAGCGTCCCCAGGTTTCCTTTCATGTATCCTAGCACACAGCAGAAACGTTCCTCGGGACCTGAAGCTGTGCTGGCTACGGGAAAGTTATTTTTCGGAGGGGGAAAGAGGCAATTCAATCTAACCCTGTCAAGGCAGCATCTGCGTTTTCTTCTCTCATGGCACACTGCACGGGGTTCCATGAACCTGAAATGCTCTCAACGTGTCGCTGACATAAGGGGCAATCCACCTCAGTGGTTTCAGCGGCATTCGAGGGTCCAACTCCTCAAGAGGCCTCGTCCCTCACGAGCCCCCTAGAAGAAATGTTGCGTCTTGTGTCTCGCCATCAAGAGGAGTTCTGTGCACCGTGTTGGTGCCTGGAGCATAGGAAAGATACACTCGATGTGCGGATGTAGTAAGTATACCAGGGCAGACGTCTGTTCGAATGCTTCTCCTCTAGGAACTATCCTGCCTGCCCAGAGAGCACTGTGCTCCAAAAGAGTGGCAGTGAAGGCCGTTCACACCACAGCAATGGCCTCTTTCCCCTCAGAGAACTTGGAAGCGTTTGCTACACTCCAGTAAAACTGGCTGCTCGGGCAGGACGTTCGGGCAGGCTGTGGATATTTTCCACTCAAGCTGAACAGGCCCTGAGAGGCAGGCGAGACTTGAAGACATTCCTTGCCTACCTCTCCTTGAAGGCAGCGGTTAGCACTGTGTTCCAGGGCCCAAAATGTGAGCTGGGGAGGCCTTCGGTCTCCACGAGGAAGCATGCTTTGGGTTCAGGATATCTACGAGTTTCTCAGGAGCAAGTTCTGCTTCCCTTATTTCGCCTCCTTTGGCTGTGTTTGGCAGCCCTTGGTATGCCCTAGGCCCTCGAAAGCAAGAGATTTTCACGGGGAGCCTATGGAACGGGATATTGATCGAAGGACACTACGGCCACTGTTTGCTACCATCTAGCCACAGCTCTTCTGTGTTTCATAGGGAGGTGAGGGATAACGAATGGGCACACAGGGTTTATGTTCTTGAAGAGATGTGTACGGCATTGAGGGAAGGGGTCATTTCAACGCTATGCCAAACTCGGTGTTCTGAGACGGAATAGGAGTCCCAGCCTGGCAGTCTGCAAGAAAGGACGTCTTCACTGAGGAGAGTATGTGCTGTTCTTTCCCCACAAGATGCGGGTCGTTGGAGACTTTCTTGCCTTTCCCTGAATGCACTTTACAGACTGTAGCTGAACGGTGGGCTAAGCGCAGAGAGACCTGCACCAGTAACCTAAACTGTCATTGGGAATTGGCTGGGTCTCTGTGCTCCAAGGCTGAGTAGAAAAGCTAACCTCTTCCAAACCAGAGAGAGGCAGGTCTCCTTCTCGGCGGTCCTACATGATATGCTGTCTCACGAGCTCAAAGCAAAGAAATCCTGGGCAACTGTTGCTTCTGGACAAGGCCCGTAACGTTGGGCAACGGGGTATTCCTAGAAGGAGAAGGAGGCCGTTGTTTCCTCCCATCACGCTACAACTCCTTTGTGTTTCATGGGAGTTAAGATGTAATGAATGGGGACCCATGGAGTATAGTCTTTAAGAGATGTGTCCGGCCTTGAGGGAAGGGGTCATTTCAGGGCTATGCCGAACGAGGCGTTTTGAAAAGGAATAGGAGCTCGGGACAGGCAGGCTGTAAGAAAAGATTTCTTTACGAAGAGGAAATGTGCCATGCCTAAACAACATGGTGCGGGAGGCTGCAGACTGTATGCTACTACACTGAATGCACCTAGGAGACGGGAGCTGAGCAGGGGGCTGATGGCAGAGAGACCTTCAATACTACAGTTCCAGAGTGTCATTGGGAGCTGACTGGATCTCTGTGTTCAAAGGCTCAAAGGCAGAAAAGCGAACCTCTGAAAACCCGCAGAAAGGCTGGTCTCCTTCTCTGCGGTTCTGCATGATATGCTGTCTCACGAGCTCCTGGGAAAGAACTCCTTGCAACTGCCGCTTCTGGGCAAGAACATCCAGCTAAGCGGCTGAGCAAGCTTGTGCAGAAAGTCCCCGAAATGTAACACTAGGTTTCCTTTAGGAAACATGCTGCGTCACTCTCCAGAAGTGCCCCACTGACCCCTGAAGGTTTTAGAAGCTTTTTCAAGCCGCGTACAGCTCAGAGTCTCCCAGCGTCCCCAGGTTTCCTTTCATGTATCCTAGCACACAGCTGAAACGTTCCTCGGGACGTGAAGCTGTGCTGGCTCCGGGAAAGTTATTTTTCGGAGGGGGGACAAGGCAATTCAATCTATCCCTGTCAAGGCAGCATCTGCGTTTTCTTCTCTCATGGCACACTGCACGGGGTTCCATGAACCTGAAATGCTCTCAATGTGTCGCTGACATAACGGGGCAATCAACCTCAGTGGTTTCAGCGGCATTCGAGGGTCCAACTCCTCAAGAGGCCTCGTCCCTCACGAGCCCCCTAGAAGAAATGTTGCGTCTTGTGTCTCGCCATCAAGAGGAGTTCTGTGCACCGTGTTGGTGCCTGGAGCATAGGAAAGATACACTCGATGTGCGGATGTAGGAAGTATACCAGGGCAGACGTCTGTTCGAATGCTTCTCCTCTAGGAACTATCCTGCCTGCCCAGAGAGCACTGTGCTCCAAAAGAGTGGCAGTGAAGACCGTTCACACCACAGCAATGGCCTCTTTCCCCTCAGAGAACTTGGAAGCGTTTGCTACACTCCAGTAAAACTGGCTGCTCGGGCAGGACGTTCGGGCAGGCTGTGGATATTTTCCACTCAAGCTGAACAGGCCCTGAGAAGCAGGCGAGACTTGAAAACATTCCTTGCCTACCTCTCCTTGAAGGCAGCGGTTAGCACTGTGTTCCAGGGCCCAAAATGTGAGCTGGGGAGGCCTTCGGTCTCCACGAAGAGGCATGCTTTGGGTTCAGGATATCTACGAGTTTCTCAGGAGCAAGTTCTGCTTCCCTTATTTCGCCTCCTTTGGCTGTGTTTGGCAGCCCTTGGTATGCCCTAGGCCCTCGAAAGCAAGAGATTTTCACGGGGAGCCTTTGGAACGGGATATTGATCGAAGGACACTACGGCCACTGTTTGCTCCCATCCAGCCACAGCTCTTCTGTGTTTCATAGGGAGGTGAGGGATAACGAATGGGCACACAGGGTTTATGTTCTTGAAGAGATGTGTACGGCATTGAGGGAAGGGGTCATTTCAACGCTATGCCAAACTCGGTGTTCTGAGACGGAATAGGAGTCCCAGCCTGGCAGTCTGCAAGAAAGGACGTCTTCACTGAGGAGAGAATGTGCTGTTCTTTCCCCACAAGATGCGGGGCGTTGGAGACTTTCTTGCTCTTCCCTGAATGCACTTTACAGACTGTAGCTGAACGGTGGGCTAAGCGCAGAGAGACCTGCACCAGTAACCTTCTAAACTGTCATTGGGAATTGGCTGGGTCTTTGTGCTCCAAGGCTGAGTAGAAAAGCTAACCTCTTCCAAAACAGAGAGAGGCAGGTCTCCTTCTCGGCGGTCCTACATGATATGCTGTCTCACGAGCTCAAAGCAAAGAAATCCTGGGCAACTGTTGCTTCTGGACAAGCCCCTAACCTTGGGCAAAGGGGTATTCCTAGAAGGAGAAGGAGGCCTTTGTTTCCTCCCATCACGCTACAACTCCTTTGTGTTTCATGGGAGGTAAGATGTAATGAATGGGGGACCCATGGAGTATAGACTTTAAGAGATGTGTCCGGCCTTGAGGGAAGGGGTCATTTCAGGCTATGCCGAACTTGGCGTTCTGAAAAGGAATAGGAGCTCGGGCCAGGCAGGCTGCAAGAAAAGATTTCTCTATGGAGAGGAAATGTGCCGTTCCTAAACAACATGGTGCGGGAGGCTGCAGAGTGTATGCTAATTCACTGAATGCACCTAGGAGACGGGAGCTGAGCAGGGGGCTGATGGCAGAGAGACCTTCAATACTACAGTTCCAAAGTATCATTGGGAGAGGACTGGATCTCTGTGTTCAAAGGCTCAAAGGCAGAAAAGCGAACCTCTGAAAACACGAAGAAAGGCTGGTCTCCTTCTCTGCGGTTCTGCATGATATTTTGTCTCACGAGCTCCTGGGAGAGAACTCCTTGGCAACTGACGCTTCTGGGCAAGGACATCCAGCTAAGCGGCTGAGCACGCTTGTGCAGAAAGTCCCCGAAATGTAACACTAGGTTTCCATTAGGAAACATGCTGCGTCACTCTCCAGAAGTGCCCCACTGACCCCTGAAGGGTCTAGAAGCTTTTCCAAATCGCGTACAGCTCAGAGTCTCCCAGCGTCCCCAGGTTTCCTTTCATGTATCCTAGCACACAGCAGAAACGTTCCTCGGGACCTGAAGCTGTGCTGGCTACGGGAAAGTTATTTTTCGGAGGGGGAAAGAGGCAATTCAATCTAACCCTGTCAAGGCAGCATCTGCGTTTTCTTCTCTCATGGCACACTGCACGGGGTTCCATGAACCTGAAATGCTCTCAACGTGTCGCTGACATACGGGGCAATCCACCTCAGTGGTTTCAGCGGCATTCGAGGGTCCAACTCCTCAAGAGGCCTCGTCCCTCACGAGCCCCCTAGAAGAAATGTTGCGTCTTGTGTCTCGCCATCAAGAGGAGTTCTGTGCACCGTGTTGGTGCCTGGAGCATAGGAAAGATACACTCGATGTGCGGATGTAGTAAGTATACCAGGGCAGACGTCTGTTCGAATGCTTCTCCTCTAGGAACTATCCTGCCTGCCCAGAGAGCACTGTGCTCCAAAAGAGTGTTCAGTGAAGGCCGTTCACACCACAGCAATGGCCTCTTTCCCCTCAGAGAACTTGGAAGCGTTTGCTACACTCCAGTAAAACTGGCTGCTCGGGCAGGACGTTCGGGCAGGCTGTGGATATTTTCCACTCAAGCTGAACAGGCCCTGAGAGGCAGGCGAGACTTGAAGACATTCCTTGCCTACCTCTCCTTGAAGGCAGCGGTTAGCACTGTGTTCCAGGGCCCAAAATGTGAGCTGGGGAGGCCTTCGGTCTCCACGAGGAAGCATGCTTTGGGTTCAGGATATCTACGAGTTTCTCAGGAGCAAGTTCTGCTTCCCTTATTTCGCCTCCTTTGGCTGTGTTTGGCAGCCCTTGGTATGCCCTAGGCCCTCGAAAGCAAGAGATTTTCACGGGGAGCCTATGGAACGGGATATTGATCGAAGGACACTACGGCCACTGTTTGCTACCATCTAGCCACAGCTCTTCTGTGTTTCATAGGGAGGTGAGGGATAACGAATGGGCACACAGGGTTTATGTTCTTGAAGAGATGTGTACGGCATTGAGGGAAGGGGTCATTTCAACGCTATGCCAAACTCGGTGTTCTGAGACGGAATAGGAGTCCCAGCCTGGCAGTCTGCAAGAAAGGACGTCTTCACTGAGGAGAGAATGTGCTGTTCTTTCCCCACAAGATGCGGGGCGTTGGAGACTTTCTTGCTCTTCCCTGAATGCACTTTACAGACTGTAGCTGAACGGTGGGCTAAGCGCAGAGAGACCTGCACCAGTAACCTTCTAAACTGTCATTGGGAATTGGCTGGGTCTTTGTGCTCCAAGGCTGAGTAGAAAAGCTAACCTCTTCCAAACCAGAGAGAGGCAGGTCTCCTTCTCGGCGGTCCTACATGATATGCTGTCTCACGAGCTCAAAGCAAAGAAATCCTGGGCAACTGTTGCTTCTGGACAAGGCCCGTAACGTTGGGCAACGGGGTATTCCTAGAAGGAGAAGGAGGCCGTTGTTTCCTCCCATCACGCTGCAACTCCTTTGTGTTTCATGGGAGGTAAGATGTAATGAATGGGGACCCATGGAGTATAGTCTTTAAGAGATGTGTCCGGCCTTGAGGGAAGGGGTCATTTCAGGCTATGCCGAACTTGAGGTTCTGAAAAGGAATAGGAGCTCGGGCCAGGCAGGCTGCAAGAAAAGATTTCTCTACGGAGAGGAAATGTGCCGTTCCTAAACAAAATGGTGCGGGAGGCTGCAGAGTGTATGCTAATTCACTGAATGCACCTAGGAGACTGGAGCTGAGCAGGGGGCTGATGGCAGAGAGACCTTCAATACTACAGTTCCAAAGTATCATTGGGAGCTGACTGGATCTCTGTGTTCAAAGGCTCGAAGGCAGAAAAGCGAACCTTTGAAAACACGCAGAAAGGCTGGTCTCCTTCTCTGCGATTCTGCATGATATGCTGTCTCACGAGCTCCTGGGAAAGAACTCCTTGGCTACTGCCGCTTCTGGGCAAGGACATCCAGCTAAGCGGCTGAGCAAGGTTGTGCAGAAAGTCCCCGAAATGTAACATTAGGTTTCTTTTAGGAAACATGCTGTGTCACTCTCCAGAAGTGCCCCACTGACCCCTGAAGGGTCTAGAAGATTTTCAAGCCACGTACAGCTCAGAGTCTCCCAGCGTCCCCAGGTTTCCTTTCATGTATCCTAGCACACAGCAGAAAGGTTCCTCGGGACGTGAAGCTGTGCTGGCTTCGGGAAAGTTATTTTTCGCAGGGGGGACAGAGGCAATTCAATCTAACCCTGTCAAGGCAGCATCTGCGTTTTCTCTCTCATGGCACACTGCACGGGGTTCCATGAACCTGAAATGCTCTCAACGTGTCGCTGACATACGGGGCAATCCACCTCAGTGGTTTCAGCGGCATTCGAGGGTCCAACTCCTCAAGAGGCCTCGTCCCTCACGAGCCCCCTAGAAGAAATGTTGCGTCTTGTGTCTCGCCATCAAGAGGAGTTCTGTGCACCGTGTTGGTGCCTGGAGCATAGGAAAGACACACTCGATGTGCGGATGTAGGAAGTATACCAGGGCAGACGTCTGTTCGAATGCTTCTCCTCTAGGAACTATCCTGCCTGCCCAGAGAGCACTGTGCTCCAAAAGAGTGGCAGTGAAGGCCGTTCACACCACAGCAATGGCCTCTTTCCCCTCAGAGAACTTGGAAGCGTTTGCTACACTCCAGTAAAACTGGCTGCTCGGGCAGGACGTTTGGGCAGGCTGTGGATATTTTCCACTCAAGCTGAACAGGCCCTGAGAGGCAGGCGAGACTTGAAGACATTCCTTGCCTACCTCTCCTTGAAGGCAGCGGTTAGCACTGTGTTCCAGGGCCCAAAATGTGAGCTGGGGAGGCCTTCGGTCTCCACGAGGAAGCATGCTTTGGGTTCAGGATATCTACGAGTTTCTCAGGAGCAAGTTCTGCTTCCCTTATTTCGCCTCCTTTGGCTGTGTTTGGCAGCCCTTGGTATGCCCTAGGCCCTCGAAAGCAAGAGATTTTCACGGGGAGCCTATGGAACGGGATATTGATCGAAGGACACTACGGCCACTGTTTGCTACCATCTAGCCACAGCTCTTCTGTGTTTCATAGGGAGGTGAGGGATAACGAATGGGCACACAGGGTTTATGTTCTTGAAGAGATGTGTACGGCATTGAGGGAAGGGGTCATTTCAACGCTATGGCAAACTCTGTGTTCTGAGACGGAATAGGAGTCCCAGCCTGGCAGTCTGCAAGAAAGGACGTCTTCACTGAGGAGAGAATGTGCTGTTCTTTCCCCACAAGATGCGGGGCGTTGGAGACTTTCTTGCTCTTCCCTGAATGCACTTTACAGACTGTAGCTGAACGGTGGGCTAAGCGCAGAGAGACCTGCACCAGTAACCTTCTAAACTGTCATTGGGAATTGGCTGGGTCTTTGTGCTCCAAGGCTGAGTAGAAAAGCTAACCTCTTCCAAACCAGAGAGAGGCAGGTCTCCTTCTCGGCGGTCCTACATGATATGCTGTCTCACGAGCTCAAAGCAAAGAAATCCTGGGCAACTGTTGCTTCTGGACAAGCCCCTAACCTTGGGCAAAGGGGTATTCCTAGAAGGAGAAGGAGGCCTTTGTTTCCTCCCATCACGCTACAACTCCTTTGTGTTTCATGGGAGGTAAGATGTAATGAATGGGGGACCCATGGAGTATAGACTTTAAGAGATGTGTCCGGCCTTGAGGGAAGGGGTCATTTCAGGCTATGCCGAACTTGGCGTTCTGAAAAGGAATAGGAGCTCGGGCCAGGCAGGCTGCAAGAAAAGATTTCTCTATGGAGAGGAAATGTGCCGTTCCTAAACAACATGGTGCGGGAGGCTGCAGAGTGTATGCTAATTCACTGAATGCACCTAGGAGACGGGAGCTGAGCAGGGGGCTGATGGCAGAGAGACCTTCAATACTACAGTTCCAGAGTGTCATTGGGAGCTGACTGGATCTCTGTGTTCAAAGGCTCAAAGGCAGAAAAGCGAACCTCTGAAAACCCGCAGAAAGGCTGGTCTCCTTCTCTGCGGTTCTGCATGATATGCTGTCTCACGAGCTCCTGGGAAAGAACTCCTTGCAACTGCCGCTTCTGGGCAAGAACATCCAGCTAAGCGGCTGAGCAAGCTTGTGCAGAAAGTCCCCGAAATGTAACACTAGGTTTCCTTTAGGAAACATGCTGCGTCACTCTCCAGAAGTGCCCCACTGACCCCTGAAGGTTTTAGAAGCTTTTTCAAGCCGCGTACAGCTCAGAGTCTCCCAGCGTCCCCAGGTTTCCTTTCATGTATCCTAGCACACAGCTGAAACGTTCCTCGGGACGTGAAGCTGTGCTGGCTCCGGGAAAGTTATTTTTCGGAGGGGGGACAGAGGCAATTCAATCTATCCCTGTCAAGGCAGCATCTGCGTTTTCTTCTCTCATGGCACACTGCACGGGGTTCCATGAACCTGAAATGCTCTCAATGTGTCGCTGACATAACGGGGCAATCAACCTCAGTGGTTTCAGCGGCATTCGAGGGTCCAACTCCTCAAGAGGCCTCGTCCCTCACGAGCCCCCTAGAAGAAATGTTGCGTCTTGTGTCTCGCCATCAAGAGGAGTTCTGTGCACCGTGTTGGTGCCTGGAGCATAGGAAAGATACACTCGATGTGCGGATGTAGGAAGTATACCAGGGCAGACGTCTGTTCGAATGCTTCTCCTCTAGGAACTATCCTGCCTGCCCAGAGAGCACTGTGCTCCAAAAGAGTGGCAGTGAAGACCGTTCACACCACAGCAATGGCCTCTTTCCCCTCAGAGAACTTGGAAGCGTTTGCTACACTCCAGTAAAACTGGCTGCTCGGGCAGGACGTTCGGGCAGGCTGTGGATATTTTCCACTCAAGCTGAACAGGCCCTGAGAAGCAGGCGAGACTTGAAAACATTCCTTTCCTACCTCTCCTTGAAGGCAGCGGTTAGCACTGTGTTCCAGGGCCCAAAATCTGACCTGGGGAGGCCTTCGGTCTCCACGAGGAGGCATGCTTTGGGTTCAGGATATCTACGAGTTTCTCAGGAGCAAGTTCTGCTTCCCTTATTTCGCCTCCTTTGGCTGTGTTTGGCAGCCCTTGGTATGCCCTAGGCCCTCGAAAGCAAGAGATTTTCACGGGGAGCCTTTGGAACGGGATATTGATCGAAGGACACTACGGCCACTGTTTGCTCCCATCCAGCCACAGCTCTTCTGTGTTTCATAGGGAGGTGAGGGATAACGAATGGGCACACAGGGTTTATGTTCTTGAAGAGATGTGTACGGCATTGAGGGAAGGGGTCATTTCAACGCTATGCCAAACTCGGTGTTCTGAGACGGAATAGGAGTCCCAGCCTGGCAGTCTGCAAGAAAGGACGTCTTCACTGAGGAGAGAATGTGCTGTTCTTTCCCCACAAGATGCGGGGCGTTGGAGACTTTCTTGCTCTTCCCTGAATGCACTTTACAGACTGTAGCTGAACGGTGGGCTAAGCGCAGAGAGACCTGCACCAGTAACCTTCTAAACTGTCATTGGGAATTGGCTGGGTCTTTGTGCTCCAAGGCTGAGTAGAAAAGCTAACCTCTTCCAAAACAGAGAGAGGCAGGTCTCCTTCTCGGCGGTCCTACATGATATGCTGTCTCACGAGCTCAAAGCAAAGAAATCCTGGGCAACTGTTGCTTCTGGACAAGCCCCTAACCTTGGGCAAAGGGGTATTCCTAGAAGGAGAAGGAGGCCTTTGTTTCCTCCCATCACGCTACAACTCCTTTGTGTTTCATGGGAGGTAAGATGTAATGAATGGGGGACCCATGGAGTATAGACTTTAAGAGATGTGTCCGGCCTTGAGGGAAGGGGTCATTTCAGGCTATGCCGAACTTGGCGTTCTGAAAAGGAATAGGAGCTCGGGCCAGGCAGGCTGCAAGAAAAGATTTCTCTATGGAGAGGAAATGTGCCGTTCCTAAACAACATGGTGCGGGAGGCTGCAGAGTGTATGCTAATTCACTGAATGCACCTAGGAGACGGGAGCTGAGCAGGGGGCTGATGGCAGAGAGACCTTCAATACTACAGTTCCAAAGTATCATTGGGAGAGGACTGGATCTCTGTGTTCAAAGGCTCAAAGGCAGAAAAGCGAACCTCTGAAAACACGAAGAAAGGCTGGTCTCCTTCTCTGCGGTTCTGCATGATATTTTGTCTCACGAGCTCCTGGGAGAGAACTCCTTGGCAACTGACGCTTCTGGGCAAGGACATCCAGCTAAGCGGCTGAGCACGCTTGTGCAGAAAGTCCCCGAAATGTAACACTAGGTTTCCATTAGGAAACATGCTGCGTCACTCTCCAGAAGTGCCCCACTGACCCCTGAAGGGTCTAGAAGCTTTTCCAAATCGCGTACAGCTCAGAGTCTCCCAGCGTCCCCAGGTTTCCTTTCATGTATCCTAGCACACAGCAGAAACGTTCCTCGGGACCTGAAGCTGTGCTGGCTACGGGAAAGTTATTTTTCGGAGGGGGAAAGACGCAATTCAATCTAACCCTGTCAAGGCAGCATCTGCGTTTTCTTCTCTCATGGCACACTGCACGGGGTTCCATGAACCTGAAATGCTCTCAACGTGTCGCTGACATACGGGGCAATCCACCTCAGTGGTTTCAGCGGCATTCGAGGGTCCAAATCCTCAAGAGGCCTCGTCCCTCACGAGCCCCCTAGAAGAAATGTTGCGTCTTGTGTCTCGCCATCAAGAGGAGTTCTGTGCACCGTGTTGGTGCCTGGAGCATAGGAAAGATACACTCGATGTGCGGATGTAGTAAGTATACCAGGGCAGACGTCTGTTCGAATGCTTCTCCTCTAGGAACTATCCTGCCTGCCCAGAGAGCACTGTGCTCCAAAAGAGTGGCAGTGAAGGCCGTTCACACCACAGCAATGGCCTCTTTCCCCTCAGAGAACTTGGAAGCGTTTGCTACACTCCAGTAAAACTGGCTGCTCGGGCAGGACGTTCGGGCAGGCTGTGGATATTTTCCACTCAAGCTGAACAGGCCCTGAGAGGCAGGCGAGACTTGAAGACATTCCTTGCCTACCTCTCCTTGAAGGCAGCGGTTAGTACTGTGTTCCAGGGCCCAAAATGTGAGCTGGGGAGGCCTTCGGTCTCCACGAGGAAGCATGCTTTGGGTTCAGGATATCTACGAGTTTCTCAGGAGCAAGTTCTGCTTCCCTTATTTCGCCTCCTTTGGCTGTGTTTGGCAGCCCTTGGTATGCCCTAGGCCCTCGAAAGCAAGAGATTTTCACGGGGAGCCTATGGAACGGGATATTGATCGAAGGACACTACGGCCACTGTTTGCTACCATCTAGCCACAGCTCTTCTGTGTTTCATAGGGAGGTGAGGGATAACGAATGGGCACACAGGGTTTATGTTCTTGAAGAGATGTGTACGGCATTGAGGGAAGGGGTCATTTCAACGCTATGCCAAACTCGGTGTTCTGAGACGGAATAGGAGTCCCAGCCTGGCAGTCTGCAAGAAAGGACGTCTTCACTGAGGAGAGAATGTGCTGTTCTTTCCCCACAAGATGCGGGGCGTTGGAGACTTTCTTGCTCTTCCCTGAATGCACTTTACAGACTGTAGCTGAACGGTGGGCTAAGCGCAGAGAGACCTGCACCAGTAACCTTCTAAACTGTCATTGGGAATTGGCTGGGTCTTTGTGCTCCAAGGCTGAGTAGAAAAGCTAACCTCTTCCAAACCAGAGAGAGGCAGGTCTCCTTCTCGGCGGTCCTACATGATATGCTGTCTCACGAGCTCAAAGCAAAGAAATCCTGGGCAACTGTTGCTTCTGGACAAGGCCCGTAACGTTGGGCAACGGGGTATTCCTAGAAGGAGAAGGAGGCCGTTGTTTCCTCCCATCACGCTACAACTCCTTTGTGTTTCATGGGAGGTAAGATGTAATGAATGGGGACCCATGGAGTATAGTCTTTAAGAGATGTGTCCGGCCTTGAGGGAAGGGGTCATTTCAGGGCTATGCCGAACGAGGCGTTTTGAAAAGGAATAGGAGCTCGGGACAGGCAGGCTGTAAGAAAAGATTTCTTTACGAAGAGGAAATGTGCCATGCCTAAACAACATGGTGCGGGAGGCTGCAGACTGTATGCTACTACACTGAATGCACCTAGGAGACGGGAGCTGAGCAGGGGGCTGATGGCAGAGAGACCTTCAATACTACAGTTCCAGAGTGTCATTGGGAGCTGACTGGATCTCTGTGTTCAAAGGCTCAAAGGCAGAAAAGCGAACCTCTGAAAACCCGCAGAAAGGCTGGTCTCCTTCTCTGCGGTTCTGCATGATATGCTGTCTCACGAGCTCCTGGGAAAGAACTACTTGCAACTGCCGCTTCTGGGCAAGAACATCCAGCTAAGCGGCTGAGCAAGCTTGTGCAGAAAGTCCCCGAAATGTAACACTAGGTTTCCTTTAGGAAACATGCTGCGTCACTCTCCAGAAGTGCCCCACTGACCCCTGAAGGTTTTAGAAGCTTTTTCAAGCCGCGTACAGCTCAGAGTCTCCCAGCGTCCCCAGGTTTCCTTTCATGTATCCTAGCACACAGCTGAAACGTTCCTCGGGACGTGAAGCTGTGCTGGCTCCGGGAAAGTTATTTTTCGGAGGGGGGACAGAGGCAATTCAATCTATCCCTGTCAAGGCAGCATCTGCGTTTTCTTCTCTCATGGCACACTGCACGGGGTTCCATGAACCTGAAATGCTCTCAATGTGTCGCTGACATAACGGGGCAATCAACCTCAGTGGTTTCAGCGGCATTCGAGGGTCCAACTCCTCAAGAGGCCTCGTCCCTCACGAGCCCCCTAGAAGAAATGTTGCGTCTTGTGTCTCGCCATCAAGAGGAGTTCTGTGCACCGTGTTGGTGCCTGGAGCATAGGAAAGATACACTCGATGTGCGGATGTAGGAAGTATACCAGGGCAGACGTCTGTTCGAATGCTTCTCCTCTAGGAACTATCCTGCCTGCCCAGAGAGCACTGTGCTCCAAAAGAGTGGCAGTGAAGACCGTTCACACCACAGCAATGGCCTCTTTCCCCTCAGAGAACTTGGAAGCGTTTGCTACACTCCAGTAAAACTGGCTGCTCGGGCAGGACGTTCGGGCAGGCTGTGGATATTTTCCACTCAAGCTGAACAGGCCCTGAGAAGCAGGCGAGACTTGAAAACATTCCTTGCCTACCTCTCCTTGAAGGCAGCGGTTAGCACTGTGTTCCAGGGCCCAAAATGTGAGCTGGGGAGGCCTTCGATCTCCACGAGGAGGCATGCTTTGGGTTCAGGATATCTACGAGTTTCTCAGGAGCAAGTTCTGCTTCCCTTATTTCGCCTCCTTTGGCTGTGTTTGGCAGCCCTTGGTATGCCCTAGGCCCTCGAAAGCAAGAGATTTTCAAGGGGAGCCTTTGGAACGGGATATTGATCGAAGGACACTACGGCCACTGTGTGCTACCATCCAGCCACAGCTCTTCTGTGTTTCATAGGGAGGTGAGGGATAACGAATGGGCACACAGGGTTTATGTTCTTGAAGAGATGTGTACGGCATTGAGGGAAGGGGTCATTTCAACGCTATGCCAAACTCCGTGTTCTGAGACAGAATAGGAGTCCCAGCCTGGCAGTCTGCAAGAAAGGACGTCTTCACTGAGGAGAGAATGTGCTGTTCTTTCCCCACAAGATGCGGGGCGTTGGAGACTTTCTTGCTCTTCCCTGAATGCACTTTCCAGACTGTAGCTGAACGGTGGGCTAAGCGCAGAGAGACCTGCACCAGTAACCTTCTAAACTGTCATTGGGAATTGGCTGGGTCTTTTTGCTCCAAGGCTGAGTAGAAAAGCTAACCTCTTCCAAACCAGAGAGAGGCAGGTCTCCTTCTCGGCGGTCCTACATGATATGCTGTCTCACGAGCTCAAAGCAAAGAAATCCTGGGCAACTGTTGCTTCTGGACAAGCCCCTAACCTTGGGCAAAGGGGTATTCCTAGAAGGAGAAGGAGGCCTTTGTTTCCTCCCATCACGCTACAACTCCTTTGTGTTTCATGGGAGGTAAGATGTAATGAATGGGGGACCCATGGAGTATAGACTTTAAGAGATGTGTCCGGCCTTGAGGGAAGGGGTCATTTCAGGCTATGCCGAACTTGGCGTTCTGAAAAGGAATAGGAGCTCGGGCCAGGCAGGCTGCAAGAAAAGATTTCTCTATGGAGAGGAAATGTGCCGTTCCTAAACAACATGGTGCGGGAGGCTGCAGAGTGTATGCTAATTCACTGAATGCACCTAGGAGACGGGAGCTGAGCAGGGGGCTGATGGCAGAGAGACCTTCAATACTACAGTTCCAAAGTATCATTGGGAGAGGACTGGATCTCTGTGTTCAAAGGCTCAAAGGCAGAAAAGCGAACCTCTGAAAACACGAAGAAAGGCTGGTCTCCTTCTCTGCGGTTCTGCATGATATTTTGTCTCACGAGCTCCTGGGAGAGAACTCCTTGGCAACTGACGCTTCTGGGCAAGGACATCCAGCTAAGCGGCTGAGCACGCTTGTGCAGAAAGTCCCCGAAATGTAACACTAGGTTTCCATTAGGAAACATGCTGCGTCACTCTCCAGAAGTGCCCCACTGACCCCTGAAGGGTCTAGAAGCTTTTCCAAATCGCGTACAGCTCAGAGTCTCCCAGCGTCCCCAGGTTTCCTTTCATGTATCCTAGCACACAGCAGAAACGTTCCTCGGGACCTGAAGCTGTGCTGGCTACGGGAAAGTTATTTTTCGGAGGGGGAAAGAGGCAATTCAATCTAACCCTGTCAAGGCAGCATCTGCGTTTTCTTCTCTCATGGCACACTGCACGGGGTTCCATGAACCTGAAATGCTCTCAACGTGTCGCTGACATACGGGGCAATCCACCTCAGTGGTTTCAGCGGCATTCGAGGGTCCAACTCCTCAAGAGGCCTCGTCCCTCACGAGCCCCCTAGAAGAAATGTTGCGTCTTGTGTCTCGCCATCAAGAGGAGTTCTGTGCACCGTGTTGGTGCCTGGAGCATAGGAAAGATACACTCGATGTGCGGATGTAGTAAGTATACCAGGGCAGACGTCTGTTCGAATGCTTCTCCTCTAGGAACTATCCTGCCTGCCCAGAGAGCACTGTGCTCCAAAAGAGTGGCAGTGAAGGCCGTTCACACCACAGCAATGGCCTCTTTCCCCTCAGAGAACTTGGAAGCGTTTGATACACTCCAGTAAAACTGGCTGCTCGGGCAGGACGTTCGGGCAGGCTGTGGATATTTTCCACTCAAGCTGAACAGGCCCTGAGAGGCAGGCGAGACTTGAAGACATTCCTTGCCTACCTCTCCTTGAAGGCAGCGGTTAGCACTGTGTTCCAGGGCCCAAAATGTGAGCTGGGGAGGCCTTCGGTCTCCACGAGGAGGCATGCTTTGGGTTCAGTATATGTACGAGTTTCTCAGGAGCAAGTTCTGCTTCCCTTATTTCGCCTCCTTTGGCTGTGTTTGTCAGCCCTTGGTAGGCCCTAGGCCCTCGAAAGCAAGAGATTTTCACGGGGAGCCTTTGGAACGGGATATTGATCGAAGGACACTACGGCCACTGTTTGCTCCCATCCAGCCACAACTCTTCTGTGTTTCATAGGGCGGTGAGGGATAACGAATGGGCACACAGGGTTTATGTTCTTGAAGAGATGTGTACGGCGTTGAGGGAAGGGGTCATTTCAAGGCTATGCCAAACTCGGTGTTCTGAGACGGAATAGGAGTCCCAGCCTGGCAGTCTGCAAGAAAGGACGTCTTCACTGAGGAGAGTATGTGCTGTTCTTTCCCCACAAGATGCGGGTCGTTGGAGACTTTCTTGCCTTTCCCTGAATGCACTTTACAGACTGTAGCTGAACGGTAGGCTAAGCGCAGAGAGACCTGCACCAGTAACCTAAACTGTCATTGGGAATTGGCTGGGTCTTTGTGCTCCAAGGCTGAGTAGAAAAGCTAACCTCTTCCAAACCAGAGAGAGGCAGGTCTCCTTCTCGGCGGTCCTACATGATATGCTGTCTCACGAGCTCAAAGCAAAGAAATCCTGGGCAACTGTTGCTTCTGGACAAGGCCCGTAACCTTGGGCAACGGGGTATTCCTAGAAGGAGAAGGAGGCCGTTGTTTCCTCCCATCACGCTACAACTCCTTTGTGTTTCATGGGAGGTAAGATGTAATGAATGGGGACCCAGGGAGTATAGTCTTTAAGAGATGTGTCCGGCCTTGAGGGAAGGGGTCATTTCAGGGCTATGCCGAACTAGGCGTTTTGAAAAGGAATAGGAGCTCGGGACAGGCAGGCTGTAAGAAAAGATTTCTTTACGAAGAGGAAATGTGCCATGCCTAAACAACATGGTGCGGGAGGCTGCAGACTGTATGCTACTACACTGAATGCACCTAGGAGACGGGAGCTGAGCAGGGGGCTGATGGCAGAGAGACCTTCAATACTACAGTTCCAGAGTGTCATTGGGAGCTGACTGGATCTCTGTGTTCAAAGGCTCAAAGGCAGAAAAGCGAACCTCTGAAAACCCGCAGAAAGGCTGGTCTCCTTCTCTGCGGTTCTGCATGATATGCTGTCTCACGAGCTCCTGGGAAAGAACTACTTGCAACTGCCGCTTCTGGGCAAGAACATCCAGCTAAGCGGCTGAGCAAGCTTGTGCAGAAAGTCCCCGAAATGTAACACTAGGTTTCCTTTAGGAAACATGCTGCGTCACTCTCCAGAAGTGCCCCACTGACCCCTGAAGGTTTTAGAAGCTTTTTCAAGCCGCGTACAGCTCAGAGTCTCCCAGCGTCCCCAGGTTTCCTTTCATGTATCCTAGCACACAGCTGAAACGTTCCTCGGGACGTGAAGCTGTGCTGGCTCCGGGAAAGTTATTTTTCGGAGGGGGGACAGAGGCAATTCAATCTATCCCTGTCAAGGCAGCATCTGCGTTTTCTTCTCTCATGGCACACTGCACGGGGTTCCATGAACCTGAAATGCTCTCAATGTGTCGCTGACATAACGGGGCAATCAACCTCAGTGGTTTCAGCGGCATTCGAGGGTCCAACTCCTCAAGAGGCCTCGTCCCTCACGAGCCCCCTAGAAGAAATGTTGCGTCTTGTGTCTCGCCATCAAGAGGAGTTCTGTGCACCGTGTTGGTGCCTGGAGCATAGGAAAGATACACTCGATGTGCGGATGTAGGAAGTATACCAGGGCAGACGTCTGTTCGAATGCTTCTCCTCTAGGAACTATCCTGCCTGCCCAGAGAGCACTGTGCTCCAAAAGAGTGGCAGTGAAGACCGTTCACACCACAGCAATGGCCTCTTTCCCCTCAGAGAACTTGGAAGCGTTTGCTACACTCCAGTAAAACTGGCTGCTCGGGCAGGACGTTCGGGCAGGCTGTGGATATTTTCCACTCAAGCTGAACAGGCCCTGAGAAGCAGGCGAGACTTGAAAACATTCCTTGCCTACCTCTCCTTGAAGGCAGCGGTTAGCACTGTGTTCCAGGGCCCAAAATGTGAGCTGGGGAGGCCTTCGATCTCCACGAGGAGGCATGCTTTGGGTTCAGGATATCTACGAGTTTCTCAGGAGCAAGTTCTGCTTCCCTTATTTCGCCTCCTTTGGCTGTGTTTGGCAGCCCTTGGTATGCCCTAGGCCCTCGAAAGCAAGAGATTTTCAAGGGGAGCCTTTGGAACGGGATATTGATCGAAGGACACTACGGCCACTGTGTGCTACCATCCAGCCACAGCTCTTCTGTGTTTCATAGGGAGGT
This sequence comes from Balaenoptera physalus, assembly GCF_965194825.1. NCBI lineage: Eukaryota > Metazoa > Chordata > Mammalia > Artiodactyla > Balaenopteridae > Balaenoptera > Balaenoptera physalus. The sequence continues at coordinate 53,593 of NW_028124958.1, read as the reverse complement.
GAGGGATAACGAATGGGCACACAGGGTTTATGTTCTTGAAGAGATGTGTACGGCATTGAGGGAAGGGGTCATTTCAACGCTATGCCAAACTCCGTGTTCTGAGACAGAATAGGAGTCCCAGCCTGGCAGTCTGCAAGAAAGGACGTCTTCACTGAGGAGAGAATGTGCTGTTCTTTCCCCACAAGATGCGGGGCGTTGGAGACTTTCTTGCTCTTCCCTGAATGCACTTTCCAGACTGTAGCTGAACGGTGGGCTAAGCGCAGAGAGACCTGCACCAGTAACCTTCTAAACTGTCATTGGGAATTGGCTGGGTCTTTTTGCTCCAAGGCTGAGTAGAAAAGCTAACCTCTTCCAAACCAGAGAGAGGCAGGTCTCCTTCTCGGCGGTCCTACATGATATGCTGTCTCACGAGCTCAAAGCAAAGAAATCCTGGGCAACTGTTGCTTCTGGACAAGCCCCTAACCTTGGGCAAAGGGGTATTCCTAGAAGGAGAAGGAGGCCTTTGTTTCCTCCCATCACGCTACAACTCCTTTGTGTTTCATGGGAGGTAAGATGTAATGAATGGGGGACCCATGGAGTATAGACTTTAAGAGATGTGTCCGGCCTTGAGGGAAGGGGTCATTTCAGGCTATGCCGAACTTGGCGTTCTGAAAAGGAATAGGAGCTCGGGCCAGGCAGGCTGCAAGAAAAGATTTCTCTATGGAGAGGAAATGTGCCGTTCCTAAACAACATGGTGCGGGAGGCTGCAGAGTGTATGCTAATTCACTGAATGCACCTAGGAGACGGGAGCTGAGCAGGGGGCTGATGGCAGAGAGACCTTCAATACTACAGTTCCAAAGTATCATTGGGAGAGGACTGGATCTCTGTGTTCAAAGGCTCAAAGGCAGAAAAGCGAACCTCTGAAAACACGAAGAAAGGCTGGTCTCCTTCTCTGCGGTTCTGCATGATATTTTGTCTCACGAGCTCCTGGGAGAGAACTCCTTGGCAACTGACGCTTCTGGGCAAGGACATCCAGCTAAGCGGCTGAGCACGCTTGTGCAGAAAGTCCCCGAAATGTAACACTAGGTTTCCATTAGGAAACATGCTGCGTCACTCTCCAGAAGTGCCCCACTGACCCCTGAAGGGTCTAGAAGCTTTTCCAAATCGCGTACAGCTCAGAGTCTCCCAGCGTCCCCAGGTTTCCTTTCATGTATCCTAGCACACAGCAGAAACGTTCCTCGGGACCTGAAGCTGTGCTGGCTACGGGAAAGTTATTTTTCGGAGGGGGAAAGAGGCAATTCAATCTAACCCTGTCAAGGCAGCATCTGCGTTTTCTTCTCTCATGGCACACTGCACGGGGTTCCATGAACCTGAAATGCTCTCAACGTGTCGCTGACATACGGGGCAATCCACCTCAGTGGTTTCAGCGGCATTCGAGGGTCCAACTCCTCAAGAGGCCTCGTCCCTCACGAGCCCCCTAGAAGAAATGTTGCGTCTTGTGTCTCGCCATCAAGAGGAGTTCTGTGCACCGTGTTGGTGCCTGGAGCATAGGAAAGATACACTCGATGTGCGGATGTAGTAAGTATACCAGGGCAGACGTCTGTTCGAATGCTTCTCCTCTAGGAACTATCCTGCCTGCCCAGAGAGCACTGTGCTCCAAAAGAGTGGCAGTGAAGGCCGTTCACACCACAGCAATGGCCTCTTTCCCCTCAGAGAACTTGGAAGCGTTTGATACACTCCAGTAAAACTGGCTGCTCGGGCAGGACGTTCGGGCAGGCTGTGGATATTTTCCACTCAAGCTGAACAGGCCCTGAGAGGCAGGCGAGACTTGAAGACATTCCTTGCCTACCTCTCCTTGAAGGCAGCGGTTAGCACTGTGTTCCAGGGCCCAAAATGTGAGCTGGGGAGGCCTTCGGTCTCCACGAGGAGGCATGCTTTGGGTTCAGTATATGTACGAGTTTCTCAGGAGCAAGTTCTGCTTCCCTTATTTCGCCTCCTTTGGCTGTGTTTGTCAGCCCTTGGTAGGCCCTAGGCCCTCGAAAGCAAGAGATTTTCACGGGGAGCCTTTGGAACGGGATATTGATCGAAGGACACTACGGCCACTGTTTGCTCCCATCCAGCCACAACTCTTCTGTGTTTCATAGGGCGGTGAGGGATAACGAATGGGCACACAGGGTTTATGTTCTTGAAGAGATGTGTACGGCGTTGAGGGAAGGGGTCATTTCAAGGCTATGCCAAACTCGGTGTTCTGAGACGGAATAGGAGTCCCAGCCTGGCAGTCTGCAAGAAAGGACGTCTTCACTGAGGAGAGTATGTGCTGTTCTTTCCCCACAAGATGCGGGTCGTTGGAGACTTTCTTGCCTTTCCCTGAATGCACTTTACAGACTGTAGCTGAACGGTAGGCTAAGCGCAGAGAGACCTGCACCAGTAACCTAAACTGTCATTGGGAATTGGCTGGGTCTTTGTGCTCCAAGGCTGAGTAGAAAAGCTAACCTCTTCCAAACCAGAGAGAGGCAGGTCTCCTTCTCGGCGGTCCTACATGATATGCTGTCTCACGAGCTCAAAGCAAAGAAATCCTGGGCAACTGTTGCTTCTGGACAAGGCCCGTAACCTTGGGCAACGGGGTATTCCTAGAAGGAGAAGGAGGCCGTTGTTTCCTCCCATCACGCTACAACTCCTTTGTGTTTCATGGGAGGTAAGATGTAATGAATGGGGACCCAGGGAGTATAGTCTTTAAGAGATGTGTCCGGCCTTGAGGGAAGGGGTCATTTCAGGGCTATGCCGAACTAGGCGTTTTGAAAAGGAATAGGAGCTCGGGACAGGCAGGCTGTAAGAAAAGATTTCTTTACGAAGAGGAAATGTGCCATGCCTAAACAACATGGTGCGGGAGGCTGCAGACTGTATGCTACTACACTGAATGCACCTAGGAGACGGGAGCTGAGCAGGGGGCTGATGGCAGAGAGACCTTCAATACTACAGTTCCAGAGTATCATTGGGAGCTGACTGGATCTCTGTGTTCAAAGGCTCAAAGGCAGAAAAGCGAACCTCTGAAAACCCGCAGAAAGGCTGGTCTCCTTCTCTGCGGTTCTGCATGATATGCTGTCTCACGAGCTCCTGGGAAAGAACTCCTTGGCAACTGCCGCTTCTGGGCAAGAACATCCAGCTAAGCGGCTGAGCAAGCTTGTGCAGAAAGTCCCCGAAATGTAACACTAGGTTTCCTTTAGGAAACATGCTGCGTCACTCTCCAGAAGTGCCCCACTGACCCCTGAAGGTTTTAGAAGCTTTTTCAAGCCGCGTACAGCTCAGAGTCTCCCAGCGTCCCCAGGTTTCCTTTCATGTATCCTAGCACACAGCTGAAACGTTCCTCGGGACGTGAAGCTGTGCTGGCTCCGGGAAAGTTATTTTTCGGAGGGGGGACAGAGGCAATTCAATCTATCCCTGTCAAGGCAGCATCTGCGTTTTCTTCTCTCATGGCACACTGCACGGGGTTCCATGAACCTGAAATGCTCTCAATGTGTCGCTGACATAACGGGGCAATCAACCTCAGTGGTTTCAGCGGCATTCGAGGGTCCAACTCCTCAAGAGGCCTCGTCCCTCACGAGCCCCCTAGAAGAAATGTTGCGTCTTGTGTCTCGCCATCAAGAGGAGTTCTGTGCACCGTGTTGGTGCCTGGAGCATAGGAAAGATACACTCGATGTGCGGATGTAGGAAGTATACCAGGGCAGACGTCTGTTCGAATGCTTCTCCTCTAGGAACTATCCTGCCTGCCCAGAGAGCACTGTGCTCCAAAAGAGTGACAGTGAAGACCGTTCACACCACAGCAATGGCCTCTTTCCCCTCAGAGAACTTGGAAGCGTTTGCTACACTCCAGTAAAACTGGCTGCTCGGGCAGGACGTTCGGGCAGGCTGTGGATATTTTCCACTCAAGCTGAACAGGCCCTGAGAAGCAGGCGAGACTTGAAAACATTCCTTGCCTACCTCTCCTTGAAGGCAGCGGTTAGCTCTGTGTTCCAGGGCCCAAAATGTGAGCTGGGGAGGCCTTCGGTCTCCACGAGGAGGCATGCTTTGGGTTCAGGATATCTACGAGTTTCTCAGGAGCAAATTCTGCTTCCCTTATTTCGCCTCCTTTGGCTGTGTTTGTCAGCCCTTGGTATGCCCTAGGCCCTCAAAAGCAAGAGATTTTCACGGGGAGCCTTTGGAACGGGATATTGATCGAAGGACACTACGGCCACTGTTTGCTACCATCCAGCCACCGCTCTTCTGTGTTTCATAGGGAGGTGAGGGAAAACGAATGGGCACACAGGGTTTATGTTCTTGAAGAGATGTGTACGGCATTGAGGGAAGGGGTCATTTCAACGCTATGCCAAACTCAGTGTTCTGAGACGGAATAGGTGTCCCAGCCTGGCAGTCTGCAAGAAAGGACGTCTTCACTGAGGAGAGAATGTGCTGTTCTTTCCCCACAAGATGCGGGGCGTTGGAGACTTTCTTGCTCTTCCCTGAATGCACTTTACAGACTGTAGCTGAACGGTGCGCTAAGCGCAGAGAGACCTGCACCAGTAACCTTCTAAACTGTCATTGGGAATTGGCTGGGTCTTTGTGCTCCAAGGCTGAGTAGAAAAGCTAACCTCTTCCAAACCAGAGAGAGGCAGGTCTCCTTCTCGGCGGTCCTACATGATATGCTGTCTCACGAGCTCAAAGCAAAGAAATCCTGGGCAACTGTTGCTTCTGGACAAGGCCCGTAACCTTGGGCAAAGGGGTATTCCTAGAAGGAGAAGGAGGCCTTTGTTTCCTCCCATCACGCTACAACTCCTTTGTGTTTCATGGGAGGTAAGATGTAATGAATGGGGACCCATGGAGTATAGACTTTAAGAGATGTTTCCGGCCTTGAGGGAAGGGGTCATTTCAGGCTATGCCGAACTTGGCGTTCTGAAAAGGAATAGGAGCTCGGGCCAGGCAGGCTGCAAGAAAAGATTTCTCTATGGAGAGGAAATGTGCCGTTCCTAAACAACATGGTGCGGGAGGCTGCAGAGTGTATGCTAATTCACTGAATGCACCTAGGAGACGGGACCTGAGCAGGGGGCTGATGGCAGAGAGACCTTCAATACTACAGTTCCAGAGTATCATTGGGAGAGGACTGGATCTCTGTGTTCAAAGGCTCAAAGGCAGAAAAGCGAACCTCTGAAAACCCGCAGAAAGGCTGGTCTCCTTCTCTGCGGTTCTGCATGATATGCTGTCTCACGAGCTCCTGGGAAAGAACTCCTTGGCAACTGCCGCTTCTGGGCAAGGACATCCAGCTAAGCGGCTGAGCACGCTTGTGCAGAAAGTCCCCGAAATGTAACACTAGGTTTCCGTTAGGAAACATGCTGCGTCACTCTCCAGAAGTGCCCCACTGACCCCTGAAGGGTCTAGAAGCTTTTTCAAGCCGCGTACAGCTCAGAGTCTCCCAGCGTCCCCAGGTTTCCTTTCATGTATCCTAGCACACAGCAGAAACGTTCCTCGGGACGTGAAGCTGTGCTGGCTCCGGGAAAGTTATTTTTCGGAGGGGGGACAGAGGCAATTCAATCTACCCCTGTCAAGGCAGCATTTGCGTTTTCTTCTCTCATGGCACACTGCACGGGGTTCCATGAACCTGAAATGCTCTCAATGTGTCGCTGACATAACGGGGCAATCAACCTCAGTGGTTTCAGCGGCATTCGAGGGTCCAACTCCACAAGAGGCCTCGTCCCTCACGAGCCCCCTAGAAGAAATGTTGCGTCTTGTGTCTCGCCATCAAGAGGAGTTCTGTGCACCGTGTTGGTGCCTGGAGCATAGGAAAGATACACTCGATGTGCGGATGTAGGAAGTATACCAGGGCAGACGTCTGTTCGAATGCTTCTCCTCTAGGAACTATCCTGCCTGCCCAGAGAGCACTGTGCTCCAAAAGAGTGGCAGTGAAGACCGTTCACACCACAGCAATGGCCTCTTTCCCCTCAGAGAACTTGGAAGCGTTTGCTACACTCCAGTAAAACTGGCTGCTCGGGCAGGACGTTCGGGCAGGCTGTGGATATTTTCCACTCAAGCTGAACAGGCCCTGAGAAGCAGGCGAGACTTGAAAACATTCCTTGCCTACCTCTCCTTGAAGGCAGCGGTTAGCTCTGTGTTCCAGGGCCCAAAATGTGAGCTGGGGAGGCCTTCGGTCTCCACGAGGAGGCATGCTTTGGGTTCAGGATATCTACGAGTTTCTCAGGAGCAAGTTCTGCTTCCCTTATTTCGCCTCCTTTGGCTGTGTTTGTCAGCCCTTGGTATGCCCTAGGCCCTCAAAAGCAAGAGATTTTCACGGGGAGCCTTTGGAACGGGATATTGATCGAAGGACACTACGGCCACTGTTTGCTACCATCCAGCCACAGCTCTTCTGTGTTTCATAGGGAGGTGAGGGAAAACGAATGGGCACACAGGGTTTATGTTCTTGAAGAGATGTGTACGGCATTGAGGGAAGGGGTCATTTCAACGCTATGCCAAACTCGGTGTTCTGAGACGGAATAGGAGTCCCAGCCTGGCAGTCTGCAAGAAAGGACGTCTTCACTGAGGAGAGAATGTGCTGTTCTTTCCCCACAAGATGCGGGGCGTTGGAGACTTTCTTGCTCTTCCCTGAATGCACTTTACAGACTGTAGCTGAACGGTGCGCTAAGCGCAGAGAGACCTGCACCAGTAACCTTCTAAACTGTCATTGGGAATTGGCTGGGTCTTTGTGCTCCAAGGCTGAGTAGAAAAGCTAACCTCTTCCAAACCAGAGAGAGGCAGGTCTCCTTCTCGGCGGTCCTACATGATATACTGTCTCACGAGCTCAAAGCAAAGAAATCCTGGGCAACTGTTGCTTCTGGACAAGGCCCGTAACCTTGGGCAAAGGGGTATTCCTAGAAGGAGAAGGAGGCCTTTGTTTCCTCCCATCACGCTACAACTCCTTTGTGTTTCATGGGAGGTAAGATGTAATGAATGGGGACCCATGGAGTATAGACTTTAAGAGATGTTTCCGGCCTTGAGGGAAGGGGTCATTTCAGGCTATGCCGAACTTGGCGTTCTGAAAAGGAATAGGAGCTCGGGCCAGGCAGGCTGCAAGAAAAGATTTCTCTATGGAGAGGAAATGTGCCGTTCCTAAACAACATGGTGCGGGAGGCTGCAGAGTGTATGCTAATTCACTGAATGCACCTAGGAGACGGGACCTGAGCAGGGGGCTGATGGCAGAGAGACCTTCAATACTACAGTTCCAGAGTATCATTGGGAGAGGACTGGATCTCTGTGTTCAAAGGCTCAAAGGCAGAAAAGCGAACCTCTGAAAACCCGCAGAAAGGCTGGTCTCCTTCTCTGCGGTTCTGCATGATATGCTGTCTCACGAGCTCCTGGGAAAGAACTCCTTGGCAACTGCCGCTTCTGGGCAAGGACATCCAGCTAAGCGGCTGAGCACGCTTGTGCAGAAAGTCCCCGAAATGTAACACTAGGTTTCCGTTAGGAAACATGCTGCGTCACTCTCCAGAAGTGCCCCACTGACCCCTGAAGGGTCTAGAAGCTTTTTCAAGCCGCGTACAGCTCAGAGTCTCCCAGCGTCCCCAGGTTTCCTTTCATGTATCCTAGCACACAGCAGAAACGTTCCTCGGGACGTGAAGCTGTGCTGGCTCCGGGAAAGTTATTTTTCGGAGGGGGACAGAAGCAATTCAATCTACCCCTGTCAAGGCAGCATCTGCGTTTTCTTCTCTCATGGCACACTGCACGGGGTTCCATGAACCTGAAATGCTCTCAATGTGTCGCTGACATAACGGGGCAATCAACCTCAGTGGTTTCAGCGGCATTCGAGGGTCCAACTCCTCAAGAGGCCTCGTCCCTCACGAGCCCCCTAGAAGAAATGTTGCGTCTTGTGTCTCGCCATCAAGAGGAGTTCTGTGCACCGTGTTGGTGCCTGGAGCATAGGAAAGATACACTCGATGTGCGGATGCAGGAAGTATACCAGGGCAGACGTCTGTTCGAATGCTTCTCCTCTAGGAACTATCCTGCCTGCCCAGAGAGCACTGTGCTCCAAAAGAGTGGCAGTGAAGACCGTTCACACCACAGCAATGGCCTCTTTCCCCTCAGAGAACTTGGAAGCGTTTGCTACACTCCAGTAAAACTGGCTGCTCGGGCAGGACGTTCGGGCAGGCTGTGGATATTTTCCACTCAAGCTGAACAGGCCCTGAGAAGCAGGCGAGACTTGAAAACATTCCTTGCCTACCTCTCCTTGAAGGCAGCGGTTAGCGCTGTGTTCCAGGGCCCAAAATCTGAGCTGGGGAGGCCTTCGGTCTCCACGAGGAGGCATGCTTTGGGTTCAGTATATGTACGAGTTTCTCAGGAGCAAGTTCTGCTTCTCTTATTTCGCCTCCTTTGGCTGTGTTTGGCAGCCCTTGGTATGCCCTAGGCCCTCGAAAGCAAGAGATTTTCACGGGGGGCCTTGGGAACGGGATATTGATCGAAGGACACTACGGCCACTGTTTGCTACCATGCAGCCACAGCTCTTCTGTGTTTCATAGGGCGGTGAGGGATAACGAATGGGCACACAGGGTTTGTGTTCTTGAAGAGATGTGTACGGCGTTGAGGGAAGGGGTCATTTCAACGCTATGCCAAACTCGGTGTTCTGAGACGGAATAGGAGTCCCAGCCTGGCAGTCTGCAAGAAAGGACGTCTTCACTGAGGAGAGAATGTGCTGTTCCTTCCCCACAAGATGCGGGGCGTTGGAGACTTTCTTGCTCTTCCCTGAATGCACTTTCCAGACTGTAGCTGAACGGTGGGCTAAGCGCAGAGAGACCTGCACCAGTAACCTTCTAAACTGTCATTGGGAATTGGCTGGGTCTTTGTGCTCCAAGGCTGAGTAGAAAAGCTAACCTCTTCCAAACCAGAGAGAGGCAGGTCTCCTTCTCGGCGGTCCTACATGATATGCTGTCTCACGAGCTCAAAGCAAAGAAATCCTGGGCAACTGTTGCTTCTGGACAAGGCCCGTAACCTTGGGCAACGGGGTATTCCTAGAAGGAGAAGGAGGCCGTTGTTTCCTCCCATCACGCTACAACTCCTTTGTGTTTCGTGGGAGGTAAGATGTAATGAATGGGGACCCATGGAGTATAGTCTTTAAGAGATGTGTCCGGCCTTGAGGGAAGGGGTCATTTCAGGGCTATGCCGAACTCGGCGTTCTGAAAAGGAATAGGAGCTCGGGCCAGGCAGGCTGTATGAAAAGCTTTCTTTACGAAGAGGAAATGTGCCGTTCCTAAACAACATGGTGCGGGAGGCTGCAGACTGTATGCTACTTCACTGAATGCACCTAGGAGACGGGAGCTGAGCAGGGGGCTGATGGCAGAGAGACCTTCAATACTACAGTTCCAGAGTATCCTTGAGAGCTGACTGGATCTCTGTGTTCAAAGGCTCAAAGGCAGAAAAGCGAACCTCTGAAAACCCGAAGAAAGGCTGGTCTCCTTCTCTGCGGTTCTGCATGATATGCTGTCTCACGAGCTCCTGGGAAAGAACTCCTTGGCAACTGCCGCTTCTGGGCAAGGACATCCAGCTAAGCGGCTGAGCACGCTTGTGCAGAAAGTCCCCGAAATGTAACACTAGGTTTCCGTTAGGAAACATGCTGAGTCACTCTCCAGAAGTGCCCCACTGACCCCTGAAGGGTCTAGAAGCTTTTTCAAGCCGCGTACAGCTCAGAGTCTCCCAGCGTCCCCAGGTTTCCTTTCATGTATCCTAGCACACAGCAGAAACGTTCCTCGGGACGTGAAGCTGTGCTGGCTCCGGGAAAGTTATTTTTCGGAGGGGGGACAGAGGCAATTCAATCTACCCCTGTCAAGGCAGCATCTGCGTTTTCTTCTCTCATGGCGCACTGCACGGGGTTCCATGAACCTGAAATGCTCTCAATGTGTCGCTGACATAACGGGGCAATCCACCTCAGTGGTTTCAGCGGCATTCGAGGGTCCAACTCCTCAAGAGGCCTCGTCCCTCACGAGCCCCCTAGAAGAAATGTTGCGTCTTGTGTCTCGCCATCAAGAGGAGTTCTGTGCACCGTGTGGGTGCCTGGAGCGTAGGAAAGATACACTCGATGTGCGGATGTAGGAAGTATACCAGGGCAGACGTCTGTTCGAATGCTTCTCCTCTAGGAACTATCCTGCCTGCCCAGAGAGCACTGTGCTCCAAAAGAGTGTTCAGTGAAGGCCGTTCACACCACAGCAATGGCCTCTTTCCCCTCAGAGAACTTGGAGGCGTTTGCTACACTCCAGTACAACTGGCTGCTCGGGCAGGACGTTCGGGCAGGCTGTGGCTATTTTCCACTCAAGCTGAACAGGCCCTGAGAGGCAGGCGAGACTTGAAAACATTCCTTGCCTACCTCTCCTTGAAGGCAGCGGTTAGCGCTGTGTTCCAGGGCCCAAAATCTGAGCTGGGGAGGCCTTCGGTCTCCACGAGGAGGCATGCTTTGGGTTCAGTATATGTACGAGTTTCTCAGGAGCAAGTTCTGCTTCTCTTATTTCGCCTCCTTTGGCTGTGTTTGGCAGCCCTTGGTATGCCCTAGGCCCTCGAAAGCAAGAGATTTTCACGGGGGGCCTTGGGAACGGGATATTGATCGAAGGACACTACGGCCACTGTTTGCTACCATGCAGCCACAGCTCTTCTGTGTTTCATAGGGCGGTGAGGGATAACGAATGGGCACACAGGGTTTGTGTTCTTGAAGAGATGTGTACGGCGTTGAGGGAAGGGGTCATTTCAACGCTATGCCAAACTCGGTGTTCTGAGACGGAATAGGAGTCCCAGCCTGGCAGTCTGCAAGAAAGGACGTCTTCACTGAGGAGAGAATGTGCTGTTCCTTCCCCACAAGATGCGGGGCGTTGGAGACTTTCTTGCTCTTCCCTGAATGCACTTTCCAGACTGTAGCTGAACGGTGGGCTAAGCGCAGAGAGACCTGCACCAGTAACCTTCTAAACTGTCATTGGGAATTGGCTGGGTCTTTGTGCTCCAAGGCTGAGTAGAAAAGCTAACCTCTTCCAAACCAGAGAGAGGCAGGTCTCCTTCTCGGCGGTCCTACATGATATGCTGTCTCACGAGCTCAAAGCAAAGAAATCCTGGGCAACTGTTGCTTCTGGACAAGGCCCGTAACCTTGGGCAACGGGGTATTCCTAGAAGGAGAAGGAGGCCGTTGTTTCCTCCCATCACGCTACAACTCCTTTGTGTTTCGTGGGAGGTAAGATGTAATGAATGGGGACCCATGGAGTATAGTCTTTAAGAGATGTGTCCGGCCTTGAGGGAAGGGGTCATTTCAGGGCTATGCCGAACTCGGCGTTCTGAAAAGGAATAGGAGCTCGGGCCAGGCAGGCTGTATGAAAAGCTTTCTTTACGAAGAGGAAATGTGCCGTTCCTAAACAACATGGTGCGGGAGGCTGCAGACTGTATGCTACTTCACTGAATGCACCTAGGAGACGGGAGCTGAGCAGGGGGCTGATGGCAGAGAGACCTTCAATACTACAGTTCCAGAGTATCCTTGAGAGCTGACTGGATCTCTGTGTTCAAAGGCTCAAAGGCAGAAAAGCGAACCTCTGAAAACCCGCAGAAAGGCTGGTCTCCTTCTCTGCGGTTCTGCATGATATGCTGTCTCACGAGCTCCTGGGAAAGAACTCCTTGGCAACTGCCGCTTCTGGGCAAGGACATCCAGCTAAGCGGCTGAGCACGCTTGTGCAGAAAGTCCCCGAAATGTAACACTAGGTTTCCGTTAGGAAACATGCTGAGTCACTCTCCAGAAGTGCCCCACTGACCCCTGAAGGGTCTAGAAGCTTTTTCAAGCCGCGTACAGCTCAGAGTCTCCCAGCGTCCCCAGGTTTCCTTTCATGTATCCTAGCACACAGCAGAAACGTTCCTCGGGACGTGAAGCTGTGCTGGCTCCGGGAAAGTTATTTTTCGGAGGGGGGACAGAGGCAATTCAATCTACCCCTGTCAAGGCAGCATCTGCGTTTTCTTCTCTCATGGCGCACTGCACGGGGTTCCATGAACCTGAAATGCTCTCAATGTGTCGCTGACATAACGGGGCAATCCACCTCAGTGGTTTCAGCGGCATTCGAGGGTCCAACTCCTCAAGAGGCCTCGTCCCTCACGAGCCCCCTAGAAGAAATGTTGCGTCTTGTGTCTCGCCATCAAGAGGAGTTCTGTGCACCGTGTGGGTGCCTGGAGCGTAGGAAAGATACACTCGATGTGCGGATGTAGGAAGTATACCAGGGCAGACGTCTGTTCGAATGCTTCTCCTCTAGGAACTATCCTGCCTGCCCAGAGAGCACTGTGCTCCAAAAGAGTGTTCAGTGAAGGCCGTTCACACCACAGCAATGGCCTCTTTCCCCTCAGAGAACTTGGAGGCGTTTGCTACACTCCAGTACAACTGGCTGCTCGGGCAGGACGTTCGGGCAGGCTGTGGCTATTTTCCACTCAAGCTGAACAGGCCCTGAGAGGCAGGCGAGACTTGAAAACATTCCTTGCCTACCTCTCCTTGAAGGCAGCGGTTAGCGCTGTGTTCCAGGGCCCAAAATCTGAGCTGGGGAGGCCTTCGGTCTCCACGAGGAGGCATGCTTTGGGTTCAGTATATGTACGAGTTTCTCAGGAGCAAGTTCTGCTTCTCTTATTTCGCCTCCTTTGGCTGTGTTTGGCAGCCCTTGGTATGCCCTAGGCCCTCGAAAGCAAGAGATTTTCACGGGGGGCCTTGGGAACGGGATATTGATCGAAGGACACTACGGCCACTGTTTGCTACCATGCAGCCACAGCTCTTCTGTGTTTCATAGGGCGGTGAGGGATAACGAATGGGCACACAGGGTTTGTGTTCTTGAAGAGATGTGTACGGCGTTGAGGGAAGGGGTCATTTCAACGCTATGCCAAACTCGGTGTTCTGAGACGGAATAGGAGTCCCAGCCTGGCAGTCTGCAAGAAAGGACGTCTTCACTGAGGAGAGAATGTGCTGTTCCTTCCCCACAAGATGCGGGGCGTTGGAGACTTTCTTGCTCTTCCCTGAATGCACTTTCCAGACTGTAGCTGAACGGTGGGCTAAGCGCAGAGAGACCTGCACCAGTAACCTTCTAAACTGTCATTGGGAATTGGCTGGGTCTTTGTGCTCCAAGGCTGAGTAGAAAAGCTAACCTCTTCCAAACCAGAGAGAGGCAGGTCTCCTTCTCGGCGGTCCTACATGATATGCTGTCTCACGAGCTCAAAGCAAAGAAATCCTGGGCAACTGTTGCTTCTGGACAAGGCCCGTAACCTTGGGCAACGGGGTATTCCTAGAAGGAGAAGGAGGCCGTTGTTTCCTCCCATCACGCTACAACTCCTTTGTGTTTCATGGGAGGTAAGATGTAATGAATGGGGACCCATGGAGTATAGTCTTTAAGAGATGTGTCCGGCCTTGAGGGAAGGGGTCATTTCAGGGCTATGCCGAACTAGGCGTTTTGAAAAGGAATAGGAGCTCGGGACAGGCAGGCTGTAAGAAAAGATTTCTTTACGAAGAGTAAATGTGCCATGCCTAAACAACATGGTGCGGGAGGCTGCAGACTGTATGCTACTACACTGAATGCACCTAGGAGACGGGAGCTGAGCAGGGGGCTGATGGCAGAGAGACCTTCAATACTACAGTTCCAGAGTATCATTGGGAGCTGACTGGATCTCTGTGTTCAAAGGCTCAAAGGCAGAAAAGCGAACCTCTGAAAACCCGCAGAAAGGCTGGTCTCCTTCTCTGCGGTTCTGCATGATATGCTGTCTCACGAGCTCCTGGGAAAGAACTCCTTGGCAACTGCCGCTTCTGGGCAAGGACATCCAGCTAAGCGGCTGAGCACGCTTGTGCAGAAAGTCCCCGAAATGTAACACTAGGTTTCCGTTAGGAAACATGCTGAGTCACTCTCCAGAAGTGCCCCACTGACCCCTGAAGGGTCTAGAAGCTTTTTCAAGCCGCGTACAGCTCAGAGTCTCCCAGCGTCCCCAGGTTTCCTTTCATGTATCCTAGCACACAGCAGAAACGTTCCTCGGGACGTGAAGCTGTGCTGGCTCCGGGAAAGTTATTTTTCGGAGGGGGGACAGAGGCAATTCAATCTACCCCTGTCAAGGCAGCATCTGCGTTTTCTTCTCTCATGGCGCACTGCACGGGGTTCCATGAACCTGAAATGCTCTCAATGTGTCGCTGACATAACGGGGCAATCCACCTCAGTGGTTTCAGCGGCATTCGAGGGTCCAACTCCTCAAGAGGCCTCGTCCCTCACGAGCCCCCTAGAAGAAATGTTGCGTCTTGTGTCTCGCCATCAAGAGGAGTTCTGTGCACCGTGTGGGTGCCTGGAGCGTAGGAAAGATACACTCGATGTGCGGATGTAGGAAGTATACCAGGGCAGACGTCTGTTCGAATGCTTCTCCTCTAGGAACTATCCTGCCTGCCCAGAGAGCACTGTGCTCCAAAAGAGTGTTCAGTGAAGGCCGTTCACACCACAGCAATGGCCTCTTTCCCCTCAGAGAACTTGGAGGCGTTTGCTACACTCCAGTACAACTGGCTGCTCGGGCAGGACGTTCGGGCAGGCTGTGGCTATTTTCCACTCAAGCTGAACAGGCCCTGAGAGGCAGGCGAGACTTGAAAACATTCCTTGCCTACCTCTCCTTGAAGGCAGCGGTTAGCGCTGTGTTCCAGGGCCCAAAATCTGAGCTGGGGAGGCCTTCGGTCTCCACGAGGAGGCATGCTTTGGGTTCAGTATATGTACGAGTTTCTCAGGAGCAAGTTCTGCTTCTCTTATTTCGCCTCCTTTGGCTGTGTTTGGCAGCCCTTGGTATGCCCTAGGCCCTCGAAAGCAAGAGATTTTCACGGGGGGCCTTGGGAACGGGATATTGATCGAAGGACACTACGGCCACTGTTTGCTACCATGCAGCCACAGCTCTTCTGTGTTTCATAGGGCGGTGAGGGATAACGAATGGGCACACAGGGTTTGTGTTCTTGAAGAGATGTGTACGGCGTTGAGGGAAGGGGTCATTTCAACGCTATGCCAAACTCGGTGTTCTGAGACGGAATAAGAGTCCCAGCCTGGCAGTCTGCAAGAAAGGACGTCTTCACTGAGGAGAGTATGTGCTGTTCTTTCCCCACAAGATGCGGGTCGTTGGAGACTTTCTTGCCTTTCCCTGAATGCACTTTACAGACTGTAGCTGAACGGTAGGCTAAGCGCAGAGAGACCTGCACCAGTAACCTAAACTGTCATTGGGAATTGGCTGGGTCTTTGTGCTCCAAGGCTGAGTAGAAAAGCTAACCTCTTCCAAACCAGAGAGAGGCAGGTCTCCTTCTCGGCGGTCCTACATGATATGCTGTCTCACGAGCTCAAAGCAAAGAAATCCTGGGCAACTGTTGCTTCTGGACAAGGCCCGTAACGTTGGGCAACGGGGTATTCCTAGAAGGAGAAGGAGGCCGTTGTTTCCTCCCATCACGCTACAACTCCTTTGTGTTTCATGGGAGGTAAGATGTAATGAATGGGGACCCATGGAGTATAGTCTTTAAGAGATGTGTCCGGCCTTGAGGGAAGGGGTCATTTCAGGGCTATGCCGAACTAGGCGTTTTGAAAAGGAATAGGAGCTCGGGACAGGCAGGCTGTAAGAAAAGATTTCTTTACGAAGAGTAAATGTGCCATGCCTAAACAACATGGTGCGGGAGGCTGCAGACTGTATGCTACTACACTGAATGCACCTAGGAGACGGGAGCTGAGCAGGGGGCTGATGGCAGAGAGACCTTCAATACTACAGTTCCAGAGTATCATTGGGAGCTGACTGGATCTCTGTGTTCAAAGGCTCAAAGGCAGAAAAGCGAACCTCTGAAAACCCGCAGAAAGGCTGGTCTCCTTCTCTGCGGTTCTGCATGATATGCTGTCTCACGAGCTCCTGGGAAAGAACTCCTTGGCAACTGCCGCTTCTGGGCAAGAACATCCAGCTAAGCGGCTGAGCAAGCTTGTGCAGAAAGTCCCCGAAATGTAACACTAGGTTTCCTTTAGGAAACATGCTGCGTCACTCTCCAGAAGTGCCCCACTGACCCCTGAAGGTTTTAGAAGCTTTTTCAAGCCGCGTACAGCTCAGAGTCTCCCAGCGTCCCCAGGTTTCCTTTCATGTATCCTAGCACACAGCTGAAACGTTCCTCGGGACGTGAAGCTGTGCTGGCTCCGGGAAAGTTATTTTTCGGAGGGGGGACAGAGGCAATTCAATCTATCCCTGTCAAGGCAGCATCTGCGTTTTCTTCTCTCATGGCACACTGCACGGGGTTCCATGAACCTGAAATGCTCTCAATGTGTCGCTGACATAACGGGGCAATCAACCTCAGTGGTTTCAGCGGCATTCGAGGGTCCAACTCCTCAAGAGGCCTCGTCCCTCACGAGCCCCCTAGAAGAAATGTTGCGTCTTGTGTCTCGCCATCAAGAGGAGTTCTGTGCACCGTGTTGGTGCCTGGAGCATAGGAAAGATACACTCGATGTGCGGATGTAGGAAGTATACCAGGGCAGACGTCTGTTCGAATGCTTCTCCTCTAGGAACTATCCTGCCTGCCCAGAGAGCACTGTGCTCCAAAAGAGTGGCAGTGAAGACCGTTCACACCACAGCAATGGCCTCTTTCCCCTCAGAGAACTTGGAAGCGTTTGCTACACTCCAGTAAAACTGGCTGCTCGGGCAGGACGTTCGGGCAGGCTGTGGATATTTTCCACTCAAGCTGAACAGGCCCTGAGAAGCAGGCGAGACTTGAAAACATTCCTTGCCTACCTCTCCTTGAAGGCAGCGGTTAGCACTGTGTTCCAGGGCCCAAAATGTGAGCTGGGGAGGCCTTCGATCTCCACGAGGAGGCATGCTTTGGGTTCAGGATATCTACGAGTTTCTCAGGAGCAAGTTCTGCTTCCCTTATTTCGCCTCCTTTGGCTGTGTTTGGCAGCCCTTGGTATGCCCTAGGCCCTCGAAAGCAAGAGATTTTCAAGGGGAGCCTTTGGAACGGGATATTGATCGAAGGACACTACGGCCACTGTGTGCTACCATCCAGCCACAGCTCTTCTGTGTTTCATAGGGAGGTGAGGGATAACGAATGGGCACACAGGGTTTATGTTCTTGAAGAGATGTGTACGGCATTGAGGGAAGGGGTCATTTCAACGCTATGCCAAACTCCGTGTTCTGAGACAGAATAGGAGTCCCAGCCTGGCAGTCTGCAAGAAAGGACGTCTTCACTGAGGAGAGAATGTGCTGTTCTTTCCCCACAAGATGCGGGGCGTTGGAGACTTTCTTGCTCTTCCCTGAATGCACTTTCCAGACTGTAGCTGAACGGTGGGCTAAGCGCAGAGAGACCTGCACCAGTAACCTTCTAAACTGTCATTGGGAATTGGCTGGGTCTTTTTGCTCCAAGGCTGAGTAGAAAAGCTAACCTCTTCCAAACCAGAGAGAGGCAGGTCTCCTTCTCGGCGGTCCTACATGATATGCTGTCTCACGAGCTCAAAGCAAAGAAATCCTGGGCAACTGTTGCTTCTGGACAAGCCCCTAACCTTGGGCAAAGGGGTATTCCTAGAAGGAGAAGGAGGCCTTTGTTTCCTCCCATCACGCTACAACTCCTTTGTGTTTCATGGGAGGTAAGATGTAATGAATGGGGGACCCATGGAGTATAGACTTTAAGAGATGTGTCCGGCCTTGAGGGAAGGGGTCATTTCAGGCTATGCCGAACTTGGCGTTCTGAAAAGGAATAGGAGCTCGGGCCAGGCAGGCTGCAAGAAAAGATTTCTCTATGGAGAGGAAATGTGCCGTTCCTAAACAACATGGTGCGGGAGGCTGCAGAGTGTATGCTAATTCACTGAATGCACCTAGGAGACGGGAGCTGAGCAGGGGGCTGATGGCAGAGAGACCTTCAATACTACAGTTCCAAAGTATCATTGGGAGAGGACTGGATCTCTGTGTTCAAAGGCTCAAAGGCAGAAAAGCGAACCTCTGAAAACACGAAGAAAGGCTGGTCTCCTTCTCTGCGGTTCTGCATGATATTTTGTCTCACGAGCTCCTGGGAGAGAACTCCTTGGCAACTGACGCTTCTGGGCAAGGACATCCAGCTAAGCGGCTGAGCACGCTTGTGCAGAAAGTCCCCGAAATGTAACACTAGGTTTCCATTAGGAAACATGCTGCGTCACTCTCCAGAAGTGCCCCACTGACCCCTGAAGGGTCTAGAAGCTTTTCCAAATCGCGTACAGCTCAGAGTCTCCCAGCGTCCCCAGGTTTCCTTTCATGTATCCTAGCACACAGCAGAAACGTTCCTCGGGACCTGAAGCTGTGCTGGCTACGGGAAAGTTATTTTTCGGAGGGGGAAAGAGGCAATTCAATCTAACCCTGTCAAGGCAGCATCTGCGTTTTCTTCTCTCATGGCACACTGCACGGGGTTCCATGAACCTGAAATGCTCTCAACGTGTCGCTGACATACGGGGCAATCCACCTCAGTGGTTTCAGCGGCATTCGAGGGTCCAACTCCTCAAGAGGCCTCGTCCCTCACGAGCCCCCTAGAAGAAATGTTGCGTCTTGTGTCTCGCCATCAAGAGGAGTTCTGTGCACCGTGTTGGTGCCTGGAGCATAGGAAAGATACACTCGATGTGCGGATGTAGTAAGTATACCAGGGCAGACGTCTGTTCGAATGCTTCTCCTCTAGGAACTATCCTGCCTGCCCAGAGAGCACTGTGCTCCAAAAGAGTGGCAGTGAAGGCCGTTCACACCACAGCAATGGCCTCTTTCCCCTCAGAGAACTTGGAAGCGTTTGATACACTCCAGTAAAACTGGCTGCTCGGGCAGGACGTTCGGGCAGGCTGTGGATATTTTCCACTCAAGCTGAACAGGCCCTGAGAGGCAGGCGAGACTTGAAGACATTCCTTGCCTACCTCTCCTTGAAGGCAGCGGTTAGCACTGTGTTCCAGGGCCCAAAATGTGAGCTGGGGAGGCCTTCGGTCTCCACGAGGAGGCATGCTTTGGGTTCAGTATATGTACGAGTTTCTCAGGAGCAAGTTCTGCTTCCCTTATTTCGCCTCCTTTGGCTGTGTTTGTCAGCCCTTGGTAGGCCCTAGGCCCTCGAAAGCAAGAGATTTTCACGGGGAGCCTTTGGAACGGGATATTGATCGAAGGACACTACGGCCACTGTTTGCTCCCATCCAGCCACAACTCTTCTGTGTTTCATAGGGCGGTGAGGGATAACGAATGGGCACACAGGGTTTATGTTCTTGAAGAGATGTGTACGGCGTTGAGGGAAGGGGTCATTTCAAGGCTATGCCAAACTCGGTGTTCTGAGACGGAATAGGAGTCCCAGCCTGGCAGTCTGCAAGAAAGGACGTCTTCACTGAGGAGAGTATGTGCTGTTCTTTCCCCACAAGATGCGGGTCGTTGGAGACTTTCTTGCCTTTCCCTGAATGCACTTTACAGACTGTAGCTGAACGGTAGGCTAAGCGCAGAGAGACCTGCACCAGTAACCTAAACTGTCATTGGGAATTGGCTGGGTCTTTGTGCTCCAAGGCTGAGTAGAAAAGCTAACCTCTTCCAAACCAGAGAGAGGCAGGTCTCCTTCTCGGCGGTCCTACATGATATGCTGTCTCACGAGCTCAAAGCAAAGAAATCCTGGGCAACTGTTGCTTCTGGACAAGGCCCGTAACCTTGGGCAACGGGGTATTCCTAGAAGGAGAAGGAGGCCGTTGTTTCCTCCCATCACGCTACAACTCCTTTGTGTTTCATGGGAGGTAAGATGTAATGAATGGGGACCCAGGGAGTATAGTCTTTAAGAGATGTGTCCGGCCTTGAGGGAAGGGGTCATTTCAGGGCTATGCCGAACTAGGCGTTTTGAAAAGGAATAGGAGCTCGGGACAGGCAGGCTGTAAGAAAAGATTTCTTTACGAAGAGGAAATGTGCCATGCCTAAACAACATGGTGCGGGAGGCTGCAGACTGTATGCTACTACACTGAATGCACCTAGGAGACGGGAGCTGAGCAGGGGGCTGATGGCAGAGAGACCTTCAATACTACAGTTCCAGAGTATCATTGGGAGCTGACTGGATCTCTGTGTTCAAAGGCTCAAAGGCAGAAAAGCGAACCTCTGAAAACCCGCAGAAAGGCTGGTCTCCTTCTCTGCGGTTCTGCATGATATGCTGTCTCACGAGCTCCTGGGAAAGAACTCCTTGGCAACTGCCGCTTCTGGGCAAGAACATCCAGCTAAGCGGCTGAGCAAGCTTGTGCAGAAAGTCCCCGAAATGTAACACTAGGTTTCCTTTAGGAAACATGCTGCGTCACTCTCCAGAAGTGCCCCACTGACCCCTGAAGGTTTTAGAAGCTTTTTCAAGCCGCGTACAGCTCAGAGTCTCCCAGCGTCCCCAGGTTTCCTTTCATGTATCCTAGCACACAGCTGAAACGTTCCTCGGGACGTGAAGCTGTGCTGGCTCCGGGAAAGTTATTTTTCGGAGGGGGGACAGAGGCAATTCAATCTATCCCTGTCAAGGCAGCATCTGCGTTTTCTTCTCTCATGGCACACTGCACGGGGTTCCATGAACCTGAAATGCTCTCAATGTGTCGCTGACATAACGGGGCAATCAACCTCAGTGGTTTCAGCGGCATTCGAGGGTCCAACTCCTCAAGAGGCCTCGTCCCTCACGAGCCCCCTAGAAGAAATGTTGCGTCTTGTGTCTCGCCATCAAGAGGAGTTCTGTGCACCGTGTTGGTGCCTGGAGCGTAGGAAAGATACACTCGATGTGCGGATGTAGGAAGTATACCAGGGCAGACGTCTGTTCGAATGCTTCTCCTCTAGGAACTATCCTGCCTGCCCAGAGAGCACTGTGCTCCAAAAGAGTGACAGTGAAGACCGTTCACACCACAGCAATGGCCTCTTTCCCCTCAGAGAACTTGGAAGCGTTTGCTACACTCCAGTAAAACTGGCTGCTCGGGCAGGACGTTCGGGCAGGCTGTGGATATTTTCCACTCAAGCTGAACAGGCCCTGAGAAGCAGGCGAGACTTGAAAACATTCCTTGCCTACCTCTCCTTGAAGGCAGCGGTTAGCTCTGTGTTCCAGGGCCCAAAATGTGAGCTGGGGAGGCCTTCGGTCTCCACGAGGAGGCATGCTTTGGGTTCAGGATATCTACGAGTTTCTCAGGAGCAAATTCTGCTTCCCTTATTTCGCCTCCTTTGGCTGTGTTTGTCAGCCCTTGGTATGCCCTAGGCCCTCAAAAGCAAGAGATTTTCACGGGGAGCCTTTGGAACGGGATATTGATCGAAGGACACTACGGCCACTGTTTGCTACCATCCAGCCACCGCTCTTCTGTGTTTCATAGGGAGGTGAGGGAAAACGAATGGGCACACAGGGTTTATGTTCTTGAAGAGATGTGTACGGCATTGAGGGAAGGGGTCATTTCAACGCTATGCCAAACTCAGTGTTCTGAGACGGAATAGGTGTCCCAGCCTGGCAGTCTGCAAGAAAGGACGTCTTCACTGAGGAGAGAATGTGCTGTTCTTTCCCCACAAGATGCGGGGCGTTGGAGACTTTCTTGCTCTTCCCTGAATGCACTTTACAGACTGTAGCTGAACGGTGCGCTAAGCGCAGAGAGACCTGCACCAGTAACCTTCTAAACTGTCATTGGGAATTGGCTGGGTCTTTGTGCTCCAAGGCTGAGTAGAAAAGCTAACCTCTTCCAAACCAGAGAGAGGCAGGTCTCCTTCTCGGCGGTCCTACATGATATGCTGTCTCACGAGCTCAAAGCAAAGAAATCCTGGGCAACTGTTGCTTCTGGACAAGGCCCGTAACCTTGGGCAAAGGGGTATTCCTAGAAGGAGAAGGAGGCCTTTGTTTCCTCCCATCACGCTACAACTCCTTTGTGTTTCATGGGAGGTAAGATGTAATGAATGGGGACCCATGGAGTATAGACTTTAAGAGATGTTTCCGGCCTTGAGGGAAGGGGTCATTTCAGGCTATGCCGAACTTGGCGTTCTGAAAAGGAATAGGAGCTCGGGCCAGGCAGGCTGCAAGAAAAGATTTCTCTATGGAGAGGAAATGTGCCGTTCCTAAACAACATGGTGCGGGAGGCTGCAGAGTGTATGCTAATTCACTGAATGCACCTAGGAGACGGGACCTGAGCAGGGGGCTGATGGCAGAGAGACCTTCAATACTACAGTTCCAGAGTATCATTGGGAGAGGACTGGATCTCTGTGTTCAAAGGCTCAAAGGCAGAAAAGCGAACCTCTGAAAACCCGCAGAAAGGCTGGTCTCCTTCTCTGCGGTTCTGCATGATATGCTGTCTCACGAGCTCCTGGGAAAGAACTCCTTGGCAACTGCCGCTTCTGGGCAAGGACATCCAGCTAAGCGGCTGAGCACGCTTGTGCAGAAAGTCCCCGAAATGTAACACTAGGTTTCCGTTAGGAAACATGCTGCGTCACTCTCCAGAAGTGCCCCACTGACCCCTGAAGGGTCTAGAAGCTTTTTCAAGCCGCGTACAGCTCAGAGTCTCCCAGCGTCCCCAGGTTTCCTTTCATGTATCCTAGCACACAGCAGAAACGTTCCTCGGGACGTGAAGCTGTGCTGGCTCCGGGAAAGTTATTTTTCGGAGGGGGGACAGAGGCAATTCAATCTACCCCTGTCAAGGCAGCATTTGCGTTTTCTTCTCTCATGGCACACTGCACGGGGTTCCATGAACCTGAAATGCTCTCAATGTGTCGCTGACATAACGGGGCAATCAACCTCAGTGGTTTCAGCGGCATTCGAGGGTCCAACTCCACAAGAGGCCTCGTCCCTCACGAGCCCCCTAGAAGAAATGTTGCGTCTTGTGTCTCGCCATCAAGAGGAGTTCTGTGCACCGTGTTGGTGCCTGGAGCATAGGAAAGATACACTCGATGTGCGGATGTAGGAAGTATACCAGGGCAGACGTCTGTTCGAATGCTTCTCCTCTAGGAACTATCCTGCCTGCCCAGAGAGCACTGTGCTCCAAAAGAGTGGCAGTGAAGACCGTTCACACCACAGCAATGGCCTCTTTCCCCTCAGAGAACTTGGAAGCGTTTGCTACACTCCAGTAAAACTGGCTGCTCGGGCAGGACGTTCGGGCAGGCTGTGGATATTTTCCACTCAAGCTGAACAGGCCCTGAGAAGCAGGCGAGACTTGAAAACATTCCTTGCCTACCTCTCCTTGAAGGCAGCGGTTAGCTCTGTGTTCCAGGGCCCAAAATGTGAGCTGGGGAGGCCTTCGGTCTCCACGAGGAGGCATGCTTTGGGTTCAGGATATCTACGAGTTTCTCAGGAGCAAGTTCTGCTTCCCTTATTTCGCCTCCTTTGGCTGTGTTTGTCAGCCCTTGGTATGCCCTAGGCCCTCAAAAGCAAGAGATTTTCACGGGGAGCCTTTGGAACGGGATATTGATCGAAGGACACTACGGCCACTGTTTGCTACCATCCAGCCACAGCTCTTCTGTGTTTCATAGGGAGGTGAGGGAAAACGAATGGGCACACAGGGTTTATGTTCTTGAAGAGATGTGTACGGCATTGAGGGAAGGGGTCATTTCAACGCTATGCCAAACTCGGTGTTCTGAGACGGAATAGGAGTCCCAGCCTGGCAGTCTGCAAGAAAGGACGTCTTCACTGAGGAGAGAATGTGCTGTTCTTTCCCCACAAGATGCGGGGCGTTGGAGACTTTCTTGCTCTTCCCTGAATGCACTTTACAGACTGTAGCTGAACGGTGCGCTAAGCGCAGAGAGACCTGCACCAGTAACCTTCTAAACTGTCATTGGGAATTGGCTGGGTCTTTGTGCTCCAAGGCTGAGTAGAAAAGCTAACCTCTTCCAAACCAGAGAGAGGCAGGTCTCCTTCTCGGCGGTCCTACATGATATACTGTCTCACGAGCTCAAAGCAAAGAAATCCTGGGCAACTGTTGCTTCTGGACAAGGCCCGTAACCTTGGGCAAAGGGGTATTCCTAGAAGGAGAAGGAGGCCTTTGTTTCCTCCCATCACGCTACAACTCCTTTGTGTTTCATGGGAGGTAAGATGTAATGAATGGGGACCCATGGAGTATAGACTTTAAGAGATGTTTCCGGCCTTGAGGGAAGGGGTCATTTCAGGCTATGCCGAACTTGGCGTTCTGAAAAGGAATAGGAGCTCGGGCCAGGCAGGCTGCAAGAAAAGATTTCTCTATGGAGAGGAAATGTGCCGTTCCTAAACAACATGGTGCGGGAGGCTGCAGAGTGTATGCTAATTCACTGAATGCACCTAGGAGACGGGACCTGAGCAGGGGGCTGATGGCAGAGAGACCTTCAATACTACAGTTCCAGAGTATCATTGGGAGAGGACTGGATCTCTGTGTTCAAAGGCTCAAAGGCAGAAAAGCGAACCTCTGAAAACCCGCAGAAAGGCTGGTCTCCTTCTCTGCGGTTCTGCATGATATGCTGTCTCACGAGCTCCTGGGAAAGAACTCCTTGGCAACTGCCGCTTCTGGGCAAGGACATCCAGCTAAGCGGCTGAGCACGCTTGTGCAGAAAGTCCCCGAAATGTAACACTAGGTTTCCGTTAGGAAACATGCTGCGTCACTCTCCAGAAGTGCCCCACTGACCCCTGAAGGGTCTAGAAGCTTTTTCAAGCCGCGTACAGCTCAGAGTCTCCCAGCGTCCCCAGGTTTCCTTTCATGTATCCTAGCACACAGCAGAAACGTTCCTCGGGACGTGAAGCTGTGCTGGCTCCGGGAAAGTTATTTTTCGGAGGGGGACAGAAGCAATTCAATCTACCCCTGTCAAGGCAGCATCTGCGTTTTCTTCTCTCATGGCACACTGCACGGGGTTCCATGAACCTGAAATGCTCTCAATGTGTCGCTGACATAACGGGGCAATCAACCTCAGTGGTTTCAGCGGCATTCGAGGGTCCAACTCCTCAAGAGGCCTCGTCCCTCACGAGCCCCCTAGAAGAAATGTTGCGTCTTGTGTCTCGCCATCAAGAGGAGTTCTGTGCACCGTGTTGGTGCCTGGAGCATAGGAAAGATACACTCGATGTGCGGATGCAGGAAGTATACCAGGGCAGACGTCTGTTCGAATGCTTCTCCTCTAGGAACTATCCTGCCTGCCCAGAGAGCACTGTGCTCCAAAAGAGTGGCAGTGAAGACCGTTCACACCACAGCAATGGCCTCTTTCCCCTCAGAGAACTTGGAAGCGTTTGCTACACTCCAGTAAAACTGGCTGCTCGGGCAGGACGTTCGGGCAGGCTGTGGATATTTTCCACTCAAGCTGAACAGGCCCTGAGAAGCAGGCGAGACTTGAAAACATTCCTTGCCTACCTCTCCTTGAAGGCAGCGGTTAGCGCTGTGTTCCAGGGCCCAAAATCTGAGCTGGGGAGGCCTTCGGTCTCCACGAGGAGGCATGCTTTGGGTTCAGTATATGTACGAGTTTCTCAGGAGCAAGTTCTGCTTCTCTTATTTCGCCTCCTTTGGCTGTGTTTGGCAGCCCTTGGTATGCCCTAGGCCCTCGAAAGCAAGAGATTTTCACGGGGGGCCTTGGGAACGGGATATTGATCGAAGGACACTACGGCCACTGTTTGCTACCATGCAGCCACAGCTCTTCTGTGTTTCATAGGGCGGTGAGGGATAACGAATGGGCACACAGGGTTTGTGTTCTTGAAGAGATGTGTACGGCGTTGAGGGAAGGGGTCATTTCAACGCTATGCCAAACTCGGTGTTCTGAGACGGAATAGGAGTCCCAGCCTGGCAGTCTGCAAGAAAGGACGTCTTCACTGAGGAGAGAATGTGCTGTTCCTTCCCCACAAGATGCGGGGCGTTGGAGACTTTCTTGCTCTTCCCTGAATGCACTTTCCAGACTGTAGCTGAACGGTGGGCTAAGCGCAGAGAGACCTGCACCAGTAACCTTCTAAACTGTCATTGGGAATTGGCTGGGTCTTTGTGCTCCAAGGCTGAGTAGAAAAGCTAACCTCTTCCAAACCAGAGAGAGGCAGGTCTCCTTCTCGGCGGTCCTACATGATATGCTGTCTCACGAGCTCAAAGCAAAGAAATCCTGGGCAACTGTTGCTTCTGGACAAGGCCCGTAACCTTGGGCAACGGGGTATTCCTAGAAGGAGAAGGAGGCCGTTGTTTCCTCCCATCACGCTACAACTCCTTTGTGTTTCGTGGGAGGTAAGATGTAATGAATGGGGACCCATGGAGTATAGTCTTTAAGAGATGTGTCCGGCCTTGAGGGAAGGGGTCATTTCAGGGCTATGCCGAACTCGGCGTTCTGAAAAGGAATAGGAGCTCGGGCCAGGCAGGCTGTATGAAAAGCTTTCTTTACGAAGAGGAAATGTGCCGTTCCTAAACAACATGGTGCGGGAGGCTGCAGACTGTATGCTACTTCACTGAATGCACCTAGGAGACGGGAGCTGAGCAGGGGGCTGATGGCAGAGAGACCTTCAATACTACAGTTCCAGAGTATCCTTGAGAGCTGACTGGATCTCTGTGTTCAAAGGCTCAAAGGCAGAAAAGCGAACCTCTGAAAACCCGAAGAAAGGCTGGTCTCCTTCTCTGCGGTTCTGCATGATATGCTGTCTCACGAGCTCCTGGGAAAGAACTCCTTGGCAACTGCCGCTTCTGGGCAAGGACATCCAGCTAAGCGGCTGAGCACGCTTGTGCAGAAAGTCCCCGAAATGTAACACTAGGTTTCCGTTAGGAAACATGCTGAGTCACTCTCCAGAAGTGCCCCACTGACCCCTGAAGGGTCTAGAAGCTTTTTCAAGCCGCGTACAGCTCAGAGTCTCCCAGCGTCCCCAGGTTTCCTTTCATGTATCCTAGCACACAGCAGAAACGTTCCTCGGGACGTGAAGCTGTGCTGGCTCCGGGAAAGTTATTTTTCGGAGGGGGGACAGAGGCAATTCAATCTACCCCTGTCAAGGCAGCATCTGCGTTTTCTTCTCTCATGGCGCACTGCACGGGGTTCCATGAACCTGAAATGCTCTCAATGTGTCGCTGACATAACGGGGCAATCCACCTCAGTGGTTTCAGCGGCATTCGAGGGTCCAACTCCTCAAGAGGCCTCGTCCCTCACGAGCCCCCTAGAAGAAATGTTGCGTCTTGTGTCTCGCCATCAAGAGGAGTTCTGTGCACCGTGTGGGTGCCTGGAGCGTAGGAAAGATACACTCGATGTGCGGATGTAGGAAGTATACCAGGGCAGACGTCTGTTCGAATGCTTCTCCTCTAGGAACTATCCTGCCTGCCCAGAGAGCACTGTGCTCCAAAAGAGTGTTCAGTGAAGGCCGTTCACACCACAGCAATGGCCTCTTTCCCCTCAGAGAACTTGGAGGCGTTTGCTACACTCCAGTACAACTGGCTGCTCGGGCAGGACGTTCGGGCAGGCTGTGGCTATTTTCCACTCAAGCTGAACAGGCCCTGAGAGGCAGGCGAGACTTGAAAACATTCCTTGCCTACCTCTCCTTGAAGGCAGCGGTTAGCGCTGTGTTCCAGGGCCCAAAATCTGAGCTGGGGAGGCCTTCGGTCTCCACGAGGAGGCATGCTTTGGGTTCAGTATATGTACGAGTTTCTCAGGAGCAAG
Source organism: Balaenoptera physalus (assembly GCF_965194825.1). Lineage (NCBI taxonomy): Eukaryota > Metazoa > Chordata > Mammalia > Artiodactyla > Balaenopteridae > Balaenoptera > Balaenoptera physalus. The sequence continues at coordinate 26,071 of NW_028124958.1, read as the reverse complement.
TTCTGCTTCTCTTATTTCGCCTCCTTTGGCTGTGTTTGGCAGCCCTTGGTATGCCCTAGGCCCTCGAAAGCAAGAGATTTTCACGGGGGGCCTTGGGAACGGGATATTGATCGAAGGACACTACGGCCACTGTTTGCTACCATGCAGCCACAGCTCTTCTGTGTTTCATAGGGCGGTGAGGGATAACGAATGGGCACACAGGGTTTGTGTTCTTGAAGAGATGTGTACGGCGTTGAGGGAAGGGGTCATTTCAACGCTATGCCAAACTCGGTGTTCTGAGACGGAATAGGAGTCCCAGCCTGGCAGTCTGCAAGAAAGGACGTCTTCACTGAGGAGAGAATGTGCTGTTCCTTCCCCACAAGATGCGGGGCGTTGGAGACTTTCTTGCTCTTCCCTGAATGCACTTTCCAGACTGTAGCTGAACGGTGGGCTAAGCGCAGAGAGACCTGCACCAGTAACCTTCTAAACTGTCATTGGGAATTGGCTGGGTCTTTGTGCTCCAAGGCTGAGTAGAAAAGCTAACCTCTTCCAAACCAGAGAGAGGCAGGTCTCCTTCTCGGCGGTCCTACATGATATGCTGTCTCACGAGCTCAAAGCAAAGAAATCCTGGGCAACTGTTGCTTCTGGACAAGGCCCGTAACCTTGGGCAACGGGGTATTCCTAGAAGGAGAAGGAGGCCGTTGTTTCCTCCCATCACGCTACAACTCCTTTGTGTTTCGTGGGAGGTAAGATGTAATGAATGGGGACCCATGGAGTATAGTCTTTAAGAGATGTGTCCGGCCTTGAGGGAAGGGGTCATTTCAGGGCTATGCCGAACTCGGCGTTCTGAAAAGGAATAGGAGCTCGGGCCAGGCAGGCTGTATGAAAAGCTTTCTTTACGAAGAGGAAATGTGCCGTTCCTAAACAACATGGTGCGGGAGGCTGCAGACTGTATGCTACTTCACTGAATGCACCTAGGAGACGGGAGCTGAGCAGGGGGCTGATGGCAGAGAGACCTTCAATACTACAGTTCCAGAGTATCCTTGAGAGCTGACTGGATCTCTGTGTTCAAAGGCTCAAAGGCAGAAAAGCGAACCTCTGAAAACCCGCAGAAAGGCTGGTCTCCTTCTCTGCGGTTCTGCATGATATGCTGTCTCACGAGCTCCTGGGAAAGAACTCCTTGGCAACTGCCGCTTCTGGGCAAGGACATCCAGCTAAGCGGCTGAGCACGCTTGTGCAGAAAGTCCCCGAAATGTAACACTAGGTTTCCGTTAGGAAACATGCTGAGTCACTCTCCAGAAGTGCCCCACTGACCCCTGAAGGGTCTAGAAGCTTTTTCAAGCCGCGTACAGCTCAGAGTCTCCCAGCGTCCCCAGGTTTCCTTTCATGTATCCTAGCACACAGCAGAAACGTTCCTCGGGACGTGAAGCTGTGCTGGCTCCGGGAAAGTTATTTTTCGGAGGGGGGACAGAGGCAATTCAATCTACCCCTGTCAAGGCAGCATCTGCGTTTTCTTCTCTCATGGCGCACTGCACGGGGTTCCATGAACCTGAAATGCTCTCAATGTGTCGCTGACATAACGGGGCAATCCACCTCAGTGGTTTCAGCGGCATTCGAGGGTCCAACTCCTCAAGAGGCCTCGTCCCTCACGAGCCCCCTAGAAGAAATGTTGCGTCTTGTGTCTCGCCATCAAGAGGAGTTCTGTGCACCGTGTGGGTGCCTGGAGCGTAGGAAAGATACACTCGATGTGCGGATGTAGGAAGTATACCAGGGCAGACGTCTGTTCGAATGCTTCTCCTCTAGGAACTATCCTGCCTGCCCAGAGAGCACTGTGCTCCAAAAGAGTGTTCAGTGAAGGCCGTTCACACCACAGCAATGGCCTCTTTCCCCTCAGAGAACTTGGAGGCGTTTGCTACACTCCAGTACAACTGGCTGCTCGGGCAGGACGTTCGGGCAGGCTGTGGCTATTTTCCACTCAAGCTGAACAGGCCCTGAGAGGCAGGCGAGACTTGAAAACATTCCTTGCCTACCTCTCCTTGAAGGCAGCGGTTAGCGCTGTGTTCCAGGGCCCAAAATCTGAGCTGGGGAGGCCTTCGGTCTCCACGAGGAGGCATGCTTTGGGTTCAGTATATGTACGAGTTTCTCAGGAGCAAGTTCTGCTTCTCTTATTTCGCCTCCTTTGGCTGTGTTTGGCAGCCCTTGGTATGCCCTAGGCCCTCGAAAGCAAGAGATTTTCACGGGGGGCCTTGGGAACGGGATATTGATCGAAGGACACTACGGCCACTGTTTGCTACCATGCAGCCACAGCTCTTCTGTGTTTCATAGGGCGGTGAGGGATAACGAATGGGCACACAGGGTTTGTGTTCTTGAAGAGATGTGTACGGCGTTGAGGGAAGGGGTCATTTCAACGCTATGCCAAACTCGGTGTTCTGAGACGGAATAGGAGTCCCAGCCTGGCAGTCTGCAAGAAAGGACGTCTTCACTGAGGAGAGAATGTGCTGTTCCTTCCCCACAAGATGCGGGGCGTTGGAGACTTTCTTGCTCTTCCCTGAATGCACTTTCCAGACTGTAGCTGAACGGTGGGCTAAGCGCAGAGAGACCTGCACCAGTAACCTTCTAAACTGTCATTGGGAATTGGCTGGGTCTTTGTGCTCCAAGGCTGAGTAGAAAAGCTAACCTCTTCCAAACCAGAGAGAGGCAGGTCTCCTTCTCGGCGGTCCTACATGATATGCTGTCTCACGAGCTCAAAGCAAAGAAATCCTGGGCAACTGTTGCTTCTGGACAAGGCCCGTAACCTTGGGCAACGGGGTATTCCTAGAAGGAGAAGGAGGCCGTTGTTTCCTCCCATCACGCTACAACTCCTTTGTGTTTCATGGGAGGTAAGATGTAATGAATGGGGACCCATGGAGTATAGTCTTTAAGAGATGTGTCCGGCCTTGAGGGAAGGGGTCATTTCAGGGCTATGCCGAACTAGGCGTTTTGAAAAGGAATAGGAGCTCGGGACAGGCAGGCTGTAAGAAAAGATTTCTTTACGAAGAGTAAATGTGCCATGCCTAAACAACATGGTGCGGGAGGCTGCAGACTGTATGCTACTACACTGAATGCACCTAGGAGACGGGAGCTGAGCAGGGGGCTGATGGCAGAGAGACCTTCAATACTACAGTTCCAGAGTATCATTGGGAGCTGACTGGATCTCTGTGTTCAAAGGCTCAAAGGCAGAAAAGCGAACCTCTGAAAACCCGCAGAAAGGCTGGTCTCCTTCTCTGCGGTTCTGCATGATATGCTGTCTCACGAGCTCCTGGGAAAGAACTCCTTGGCAACTGCCGCTTCTGGGCAAGGACATCCAGCTAAGCGGCTGAGCACGCTTGTGCAGAAAGTCCCCGAAATGTAACACTAGGTTTCCGTTAGGAAACATGCTGAGTCACTCTCCAGAAGTGCCCCACTGACCCCTGAAGGGTCTAGAAGCTTTTTCAAGCCGCGTACAGCTCAGAGTCTCCCAGCGTCCCCAGGTTTCCTTTCATGTATCCTAGCACACAGCAGAAACGTTCCTCGGGACGTGAAGCTGTGCTGGCTCCGGGAAAGTTATTTTTCGGAGGGGGGACAGAGGCAATTCAATCTACCCCTGTCAAGGCAGCATCTGCGTTTTCTTCTCTCATGGCGCACTGCACGGGGTTCCATGAACCTGAAATGCTCTCAATGTGTCGCTGACATAACGGGGCAATCCACCTCAGTGGTTTCAGCGGCATTCGAGGGTCCAACTCCTCAAGAGGCCTCGTCCCTCACGAGCCCCCTAGAAGAAATGTTGCGTCTTGTGTCTCGCCATCAAGAGGAGTTCTGTGCACCGTGTGGGTGCCTGGAGCGTAGGAAAGATACACTCGATGTGCGGATGTAGGAAGTATACCAGGGCAGACGTCTGTTCGAATGCTTCTCCTCTAGGAACTATCCTGCCTGCCCAGAGAGCACTGTGCTCCAAAAGAGTGTTCAGTGAAGGCCGTTCACACCACAGCAATGGCCTCTTTCCCCTCAGAGAACTTGGAGGCGTTTGCTACACTCCAGTACAACTGGCTGCTCGGGCAGGACGTTCGGGCAGGCTGTGGCTATTTTCCACTCAAGCTGAACAGGCCCTGAGAGGCAGGCGAGACTTGAAAACATTCCTTGCCTACCTCTCCTTGAAGGCAGCGGTTAGCGCTGTGTTCCAGGGCCCAAAATCTGAGCTGGGGAGGCCTTCGGTCTCCACGAGGAGGCATGCTTTGGGTTCAGTATATGTACGAGTTTCTCAGGAGCAAGTTCTGCTTCTCTTATTTCGCCTCCTTTGGCTGTGTTTGGCAGCCCTTGGTATGCCCTAGGCCCTCGAAAGCAAGAGATTTTCACGGGGGGCCTTGGGAACGGGATATTGATCGAAGGACACTACGGCCACTGTTTGCTACCATGCAGCCACAGCTCTTCTGTGTTTCATAGGGCGGTGAGGGATAACGAATGGGCACACAGGGTTTGTGTTCTTGAAGAGATGTGTACGGCGTTGAGGGAAGGGGTCATTTCAACGCTATGCCAAACTCGGTGTTCTGAGACGGAATAAGAGTCCCAGCCTGGCAGTCTGCAAGAAAGGACGTCTTCACTGAGGAGAGTATGTGCTGTTCTTTCCCCACAAGATGCGGGTCGTTGGAGACTTTCTTGCCTTTCCCTGAATGCACTTTACAGACTGTAGCTGAACGGTAGGCTAAGCGCAGAGAGACCTGCACCAGTAACCTAAACTGTCATTGGGAATTGGCTGGGTCTTTGTGCTCCAAGGCTGAGTAGAAAAGCTAACCTCTTCCAAACCAGAGAGAGGCAGGTCTCCTTCTCGGCGGTCCTACATGATATGCTGTCTCACGAGCTCAAAGCAAAGAAATCCTGGGCAACTGTTGCTTCTGGACAAGGCCCGTAACGTTGGGCAACGGGGTATTCCTAGAAGGAGAAGGAGGCCGTTGTTTCCTCCCATCACGCTACAACTCCTTTGTGTTTCATGGGAGGTAAGATGTAATGAATGGGGACCCATGGAGTATAGTCTTTAAGAGATGTGTCCGGCCTTGAGGGAAGGGGTCATTTCAGGGCTATGCCGAACTAGGCGTTTTGAAAAGGAATAGGAGCTCGGGACAGGCAGGCTGTAAGAAAAGATTTCTTTACGAAGAGTAAATGTGCCATGCCTAAACAACATGGTGCGGGAGGCTGCAGACTGTATGCTACTACACTGAATGCACCTAGGAGACGGGAGCTGAGCAGGGGGCTGATGGCAGAGAGACCTTCAATACTACAGTTCCAGAGTATCATTGGGAGCTGACTGGATCTCTGTGTTCAAAGGCTCAAAGGCAGAAAAGCGAACCTCTGAAAACCCGCAGAAAGGCTGGTCTCCTTCTCTGCGGTTCTGCATGATATGCTGTCTCACGAGCTCCTGGGAAAGAACTCCTTGGCAACTGCCGCTTCTGGGCAAGAACATCCAGCTAAGCGGCTGAGCAAGCTTGTGCAGAAAGTCCCCGAAATGTAACACTAGGTTTCCTTTAGGAAACATGCTGCGTCACTCTCCAGAAGTGCCCCACTGACCCCTGAAGGTTTTAGAAGCTTTTTCAAGCCGCGTACAGCTCAGAGTCTCCCAGCGTCCCCAGGTTTCCTTTCATGTATCCTAGCACACAGCTGAAACGTTCCTCGGGACGTGAAGCTGTGCTGGCCCCGGGAAAGTTATTTTTCGGAGGGGGGACAGAGGCAATTCAATCTATCCCTGTCAAGGCAGCATCTGCGTTTTCTTCTCTCATGGCACACTGCACGGGGTTCCATGAACCTGAAATGCTCTCAATGTGTCGCTGACATAACGGGGCAATCAACCTCAGTGGTTTCAGCGGCATTCGAGGGTCCAACTCCTCAAGAGGCCTCGTCCCTCACGAGCCCCCTAGAAGAAATGTTGCGTCTTGTGTCTCGCCATCAAGAGGAGTTCTGTGCACCGTGTTGGTGCCTGGAGCATAGGAAAGATACACTCGATGTGCGGATGTAGGAAGTATACCAGGGCAGACGTCTGTTCGAATGCTTCTCCTCTAGGAACTATCCTGCCTGCCCAGAGAGCACTGTGCTCCAAAAGAGTGGCAGTGAAGACCGTTCACACCACAGCAATGGCCTCTTTCCCCTCAGAGAACTTGGAAGCGTTTGCTACACTCCAGTAAAACTGGCTGCTCGGGCAGGACGTTCGGGCAGGCTGTGGATATTTTCCACTCAAGCTGAACAGGCCCTGAGAAGCAGGCGAGACTTGAAAACATTCCTTGCCTACCTCTCCTTGAAGGCAGCGGTTAGCTCTGTGTTCCAGGGCCCAAAATGTGAGCTGGGGAGGCCTTCGGTCTCCACGAGGAGGCATGCTTTGGGTTCAGGATATCTACGAGTTTCTCAGGAGCAAGTTCTGCTTCCCTTATTTCGCCTCCTTTGGCTGTGTTTGTCAGCCCTTGGTATGCCCTAGGCCCTCAAAAGCAAGAGATTTTCACGGGGAGCCTTTGGAACGGGATATTGATCGAAGGACACTACGGCCACTGTTTGCTACCATCCAGCCACAGCTCTTCTGTGTTTCATAGGGAGGTGAGGGAAAACGAATGGGCACACAGGGTTTATGTTCTTGAAGAGATGTGTACGGCATTGAGGGAAGGGGTCATTTCAACGCTATGCCAAACTCGGTGTTCTGAGACGGAATAGGAGTCCCAGCCTGGCAGTCTGCAAGAAAGGACGTCTTCACTGAGGAGAGAATGTGCTGTTCCTTCCCCACAAGATGCGGGTCGTTGGAGACTTTCTTGCCTTTCCCTGAATGCACTTTACAGACTGTAGCTGAACGGTAGGCTAAGCGCAGAGAGACCTGCACCAGTAACCTAAACTGTCATTGGGAATTGGCTGGGTCTTTGTGCTCCAAGGCTGAGTAGAAAAGCTAACCTCTTCCAAACCAGAGAGAGGCAGGTCTCCTTCTCGGCGGTCCTACATGATATGCTGTCTCACGAGCTCAAAGCAAAGAAATCCTGGGCAACTGTTGCTTCTGGACAAGGCCCGTAACGTTGGGCAACGGGGTATTCCTAGAAGGAGAAGGAGGCCGTTGTTTCCTCCCATCACGCTACAACTCCTTTGTGTTTCATGGGAGGTAAGATGTAATGAATGGGGACCCATGGAGTATAGTCTTTAAGAGATGTGTCCGGCCTTGAGGGAAGGGGTCATTTCAGGGCTATGCCGAACTAGGCGTTTTGAAAAGGAATAGGAGCTCGGGACAGGCAGGCTGTAAGAAAAGATTTCTTTACGAAGAGTAAATGTGCCATGCCTAAACAACATGGTGCGGGAGGCTGCAGACTGTATGCTACTACACTGAATGCACCTAGGAGACGGGAGCTGAGCAGGGGGCTGATGGCAGAGAGACCTTCAATACTACAGTTCCAGAGTATCATTGGGAGCTGACTGGATCTCTGTGTTCAAAGGCTCAAAGGCAGAAAAGCGAACCTCTGAAAACCCGCAGAAAGGCTGGTCTCCTTCTCTGCGGTTCTGCATGATATGCTGTCTCACGAGCTCCTGGGAAAGAACTCCTTGGCAACTGCCGCTTCTGGGCAAGAACATCCAGCTAAGCGGCTGAGCAAGCTTGTGCAGAAAGTCCCCGAAATGTAACACTAGGTTTCCTTTAGGAAACATGCTGCGTCACTCTCCAGAAGTGCCCCACTGACCCCTGAAGGTTTTAGAAGCTTTTTCAAGCCGCGTACAGCTCAGAGTCTCCCAGCGTCCCCAGGTTTCCTTTCATGTATCCTAGCACACAGCTGAAACGTTCCTCGGGACGTGAAGCTGTGCTGGCTCCGGGAAAGTTATTTTTCGGAGGGGGGACAGAGGCAATTCAATCTATCCCTGTCAAGGCAGCATCTGCGTTTTCTTCTCTCATGGCACACTGCACGGGGTTCCATGAACCTGAAATGCTCTCAATGTGTCGCTGACATAACGGGGCAATCAACCTCAGTGGTTTCAGCGGCATTCGAGGGTCCAACTCCTCAAGAGGCCTCGTCCCTCACGAGCCCCCTAGAAGAAATGTTGCGTCTTGTGTCTCGCCATCAAGAGGAGTTCTGTGCACCGTGTGGGTGCCTGGAGCGTAGGAAAGATACACTCGATGTGCGGATGTAGGAAGTATACCAGGGCAGACGTCTGTTCGAATGCTTCTCCTCTAGGAACTATCCTGCCTGCCCAGAGAGCACTGTGCTCCAAAAGAGTGTTCAGTGAAGGCCGTTCACACCACAGCAATGGCCTCTTTCCCCTCAGAGAACTTGGAGGCGTTTGCTACACTCCAGTACAACTGGCTGCTCGGGCAGGACGTTCGGGCAGGCTGTGGCTATTTTCCACTCAAGCTGAACAGGCCCTGAGAGGCAGGCGAGACTTGAAAACATTCCTTGCCTACCTCTCCTTGAAGGCAGCGGTTAGCGCTGTGTTCCAGGGCCCAAAATCTGAGCTGGGGAGGCCTTCGGTCTCCACGAGGAGGCATGCTTTGGGTTCAGTATATGTACGAGTTTCTCAGGAGCAAGTTCTGCTTCTCTTATTTCGCCTCCTTTGGCTGTGTTTGGCAGCCCTTGGTATGCCCTAGGCCCTCGAAAGCAAGAGATTTTCACGGGGGGCCTTGGGAACGGGATATTGATCGAAGGACACTACGGCCACTGTTTGCTACCATGCAGCCACAGCTCTTCTGTGTTTCATAGGGCGGTGAGGGATAACGAATGGGCACACAGGGTTTGTGTTCTTGAAGAGATGTGTACGGCGTTGAGGGAAGGGGTCATTTCAACGCTATGCCAAACTCGGTGTTCTGAGACGGAATAAGAGTCCCAGCCTGGCAGTCTGCAAGAAAGGACGTCTTCACTGAGGAGAGTATGTGCTGTTCTTTCCCCACAAGATGCGGGTCGTTGGAGACTTTCTTGCCTTTCCCTGAATGCACTTTACAGACTGTAGCTGAACGGTAGGCTAAGCGCAGAGAGACCTGCACCAGTAACCTAAACTGTCATTGGGAATTGGCTGGGTCTTTGTGCTCCAAGGCTGAGTAGAAAAGCTAACCTCTTCCAAACCAGAGAGAGGCAGGTCTCCTTCTCGGCGGTCCTACATGATATGCTGTCTCACGAGCTCAAAGCAAAGAAATCCTGGGCAACTGTTGCTTCTGGACAAGGCCCGTAACCTTGGGCAACGGGGTATTCCTAGAAGGAGAAGGAGGCCGTTGTTTCCTCCCATCACGCTACAACTCCTTTGTGTTTCATGGGAGGTAAGATGTAATGAATGGGGACCCATGGAGTATAGTCTTTAAGAGATGTGTCCGGCCTTGAGGGAAGGGGTCATTTCAGGGCTATGCCGAACTAGGCGTTTTGAAAAGGAATAGGAGCTCGGGACAGGCAGGCTGTAAGAAAAGATTTCTTTACGAAGAGTAAATGTGCCATGCCTAAACAACATGGTGCGGGAGGCTGCAGACTGTATGCTACTACACTGAATGCACCTAGGAGACGGGAGCTGAGCAGGGGGCTGATGGCAGAGAGACCTTCAATACTACAGTTCCAGAGTATCATTGGGAGCTGACTGGATCTCTGTGTTCAAAGGCTCAAAGGCAGAAAAGCGAACCTCTGAAAACCCGCAGAAAGGCTGGTCTCCTTCTCTGCGGTTCTGCATGATATGCTGTCTCACGAGCTCCTGGGAAAGAACTCCTTGGCAACTGCCGCTTCTGGGCAAGAACATCCAGCTAAGCGGCTGAGCAAGCTTGTGCAGAAAGTCCCCGAAATGTAACACTAGGTTTCCTTTAGGAAACACGCTGCGTCACTCTCCAGAAGTGCCCCACTGACCCCTGAAGGTTTTAGAAGCTTTTTCAAGCCGCGTACAGCTCAGAGTCTCCCAGCGTCCCCAGGTTTCCTTTCATGTATCCTAGCACACAGCTGAAACGTTCCTCGGGACGTGAAGCTGTGCTGGCCCCGGGAAAGTTATTTTTCGGAGGGGGGACAGAGGCAATTCAATCTATCCCTGTCAAGGCAGCATCTGCGTTTTCTTCTCTCATGGCACACTGCACGGGGTTCCATGAACCTGAAATGCTCTCAATGTGTCGCTGACATAACGGGGCAATCAACCTCAGTGGTTTCAGCGGCATTCGAGGGTCCAACTCCTCAAGAGGCCTCGTCCCTCACGAGCCCCCTAGAAGAAATGTTGCGTCTTGTGTCTCGCCATCAAGAGGAGTTCTGTGCACCGTGTTGGTGCCTGGAGCATAGGAAAGATACACTCGATGTGCGGATGTAGGAAGTATACCAGGGCAGACGTCTGTTCGAATGCTTCTCCTCTAGGAACTATCCTGCCTGCCCAGAGAGCACTGTGCTCCAAAAGAGTGGCAGTGAAGACCGTTCACACCACAGCAATGGCCTCTTTCCCCTCAGAGAACTTGGAAGCGTTTGCTACACTCCAGTAAAACTGGCTGCTCGGGCAGGACGTTCGGGCAGGCTGTGGATATTTTCCACTCAAGCTGAACAGGCCCTGAGAAGCAGGCGAGACTTGAAAACATTCCTTGCCTACCTCTCCTTGAAGGCAGCGGTTAGCTCTGTGTTCCAGGGCCCAAAATGTGAGCTGGGGATGCCTTCGGTCTCCACGAGGAGGCATGCTTTGGGTTCAGGATATCTACGAGTTTCTCAGGAGCAAGTTCTGCTTCCCTTATTTCGCCTCCTTTGGCTGTGTTTGTCAGCCCTTGGTATGCCCTAGGCCCTCAAAAGCAAGAGATTTTCACGGGGAGCCTTTGGAACGGGATATTGATCGAAGGACACTACGGCCACTGTTTGCTACCATCCAGCCACAGCTCTTCTGTGTTTCATAGGGAGGTGAGGGAAAACGAATGGGCACACAGGGTTTATGTTCTTGAAGAGATGTGTACGGCATTGAGGGAAGGGGTCATTTCAACGCTATGCCAAACTCGGTGTTCTGAGACGGAATAGGAGTCCCAGCCTGGCAGTCTGCAAGAAAGGACGTCTTCACTGAGGAGAGAATGTGCTGTTCCTTCCCCACAAGATGCGGGTCGTTGGAGACTTTCTTGCCTTTCCCTGAATGCACTTTACAGACTGTAGCTGAACGGTAGGCTAAGCGCAGAGAGACCTGCACCAGTAACCTAAACTGTCATTGGGAATTGGCTGGGTCTTTGTGCTCCAAGGCTGAGTAGAAAAGCTAACCTCTTCCAAACCAGAGAGAGGCAGGTCTCCTTCTCGGCGGTCCTACATGATATGCTGTCTCACGAGCTCAAAGCAAAGAAATCCTGGGCAACTGTTGCTTCTGGACAAGGCCCGTAACCTTGGGCAACGGGGTATTCCTAGAAGGAGAAGGAGGCCGTTGTTTCCTCCCATCACGCTACAACTCCTTTGTGTTTCATGGGAGGTAAGATGTAATGAATGGGGACCCATGGAGTATAGTCTTTAAGAGATGTGTCCGGCCTTGAGGGAAGGGGTCATTTCAGGGCTATGCCGAACTAGGCGTTTTGAAAAGGAATAGGAGCTCGGGACAGGCAGGCTGTAAGAAAAGATTTCTTTACGAAGAGTAAATGTGCCATGCCTAAACAACATGGTGCGGGAGGCTGCAGACTGTATGCTACTACACTGAATGCACCTAGGAGACGGGAGCTGAGCAGGGGGCTGATGGCAGAGAGACCTTCAATACTACAGTTCCAGAGTATCATTGGGAGCTGACTGGATCTCTGTGTTCAAAGGCTCAAAGGCAGAAAAGCGAACCTCTGAAAACCCGCAGAAAGGCTGGTCTCCTTCTCTGCGGTTCTGCATGATATGCTGTCTCACGAGCTCCTGGGAAAGAACTCCTTGGCAACTGCCGCTTCTGGGCAAGAACATCCAGCTAAGCGGCTGAGCAAGCTTGTGCAGAAAGTCCCCGAAATGTAACACTAGGTTTCCTTTAGGAAACATGCTGCGTCACTCTCCAGAAGTGCCCCACTGACCCCTGAAGGTTTTAGAAGCTTTTTCAAGCCGCGTACAGCTCAGAGTCTCCCAGCGTCCCCAGGTTTCCTTTCATGTATCCTAGCACACAGCTGAAACGTTCCTCGGGACGTGAAGCTGTGCTGGCTCCGGGAAAGTTATTTTTCGGAGGGGGGACAGAGGCAATTCAATCTATCCCTGTCAAGGCAGCATCTGCGTTTTCTTCTCTCATGGCACACTGCACGGGGTTCCATGAACCTGAAATGCTCTCAATGTGTCGCTGACATAACGGGGCAATCAACCTCAGTGGTTTCAGCGGCATTCGAGGGTCCAACTCCTCAAGAGGCCTCGTCCCTCACGAGCCCCCTAGAAGAAATGTTGCGTCTTGTGTCTCGCCATCAAGAGGAGTTCTGTGCACCGTGTTGGTGCCTGGAGCATAGGAAAGATACACTCGATGTGCGGATGTAGGAAGTATACCAGGGCAGACGTCTGTTCGAATGCTTCTCCTCTAGGAACTATCCTGCCTGCCCAGAGAGCACTGTGCTCCAAAAGAGTGGCAGTGAAGACCGTTCACACCACAGCAATGGCCTCTTTCCCCTCAGAGAACTTGGAAGCGTTTGCTACACTCCAGTAAAACTGGCTGCTCGGGCAGGACGTTCGGGCAGGCTGTGGATATTTTCCACTCAAGCTGAACAGGCCCTGAGAAGCAGGCGAGACTTGAAAACATTCCTTGCCTACCTCTCCTTGAAGGCAGCGGTTAGCTCTGTGTTCCAGGGCCCAAAATGTGAGCTGGGGAGGCCTTCGGTCTCCACGAGGAGGCATGCTTTGGGTTCAGGATATCTACGAGTTTCTCAGGAGCAAGTTCTGCTTCCCTTATTTCGCCTCCTTTGGCTGTGTTTGTCAGCCCTTGGTATGCCCTAGGCCCTCAAAAGCAAGAGATTTTCACGGGGAGCCTTTGGAACGGGATATTGATCGAAGGACACTACGGCCACTGTTTGCTACCATCCAGCCACAGCTCTTCTGTGTTTCATAGGGAGGTGAGGGAAAACGAATGGGCACACAGGGTTTGTGTTCTTGAAGAGATGTGTACGGCATTGAGGGAAGGGGTCATTTCAACGCTATGCCAAACTCGGTGTTCTGAGACGGAATAGGAGTCCCAGCCTGGCAGTCTGCAAGAAAGGACGTCTTCACTGAGGAGAGAATGTGCTGTTCTTTCCCCACAAGATGCGGGGCGTTGGAGACTTTCTTCCTCTTCCCTGAATGCACTTTACAGACTGTAGCTGAACGGTGCGCTAAGCGCAGAGAAACCTGCACCAGTAACCTTCTAAACTGTCATTGGGAATTGGCTGGGTCTTTGTGCTCCAAGGCTGAGTAGAAAAGCTAACCTCTTCCAAACCAGAGAGAGGCAGGTCTCCTTCTCGGCGGTCCTACATGATATGCTGTCTCACGAGCTCAAAGCAAAGAAATCCTGGGCAACTGTTGCTTCTGGACAAGGCCCGTAACCTTGGGCAAAGGGGTATTCCTAGAAGGAGAAGGAGGCCTTTGTTTCCTCCCATCACGCTACAACTCCTTTGTGTTTCATGGGAGGTAAGATGTAATGAATGGGGACCCATGGAGTATAGATTTTAAGAGATATTTCCGGCCTTGAGGGAAGGGGTCATTTCAGGCTATGCCGAACTTGGCGTTCTGAAAAGGAATAGGAGCTCGGGCCAGGCAGGCTGCAAGAAAAGATTTCTCTATGGAGAGGAAATGTGCCGTTCCTAAACAACATGGTGCGGGAGGCTGCAGAGTGTATGCTAATTCACTGAATGCACCTAGGAGACGGGACCTGAGCAGGGGGCTGATGGCAGAGAGACCTTCAATACTACAGTTCCAGAGTATCATTGGGAGAGGACTGGATCTCTGTGTTCAAAGGCTCAAAGGCAGAAAAGCGAACCTCTGAAAACCCGCAGAAAGGCTGGTCTCCTTCTCTGCGGTTCTGCATGATATGCTGTCTCACGAGCTCCTGGGAAAGAACTCCTTGGCAACTGCCGCTTCTGGGCAAGGACATCCAGCTAAGCGGCTGAGCACGCTTGTGCAGAAAGTCCCCGAAATGTAACACTAGCTTTCCGTTAGGAAACATGCTGCGTCACTCTCCAGAAGTGCCCCACTGATCCCTGAAGGGTCTAGAAGCTTTTTCAAGCCGCGTACAGCTCAGAGTCTCCCAGCGTCCCCAGGTTTCCTTTCATGTATCCTAGCACACAGCAGAAACGTTCCTCGGGACGTGAAGCTGTGCTGGCTCCGGGAAAGTTATTTTTCGGAGGGGGGACAGAGGCAATTCAATCTACCCCTGTCAAGGCAGCATCTGCGTTTTCTTCTCTCATGGCACACTGCACGGGGTTCCATGAAACTGAAATGCTCTCAATGTGTCGCTGACATAACGGGGCAATCAACCTCAGTGGTTTCAGCGGCATTCAAGGGTCCAACTCCTCAAGAGGCCTCGTCCCTCACGAGCCCCCTAGAAGAAATGTTGCGTCTTGTGTCTCGCCATCAAGAGGAGTTCTGTGCACCGTGTGGGTGCCTGGAGCGTAGGAAAGATACACTCGATGTGCGGATGTAGGAAGTATACCAGGGCAGACGTCTGTTCGAATGCTTCTCCTCTAGGAACTATCCTGCCTGCCCAGAGAGCAATGTGCTCCAAAAGAGTGGCAGTGAAGGCCGTTCACACCACAGCAATGGCCTCTTTCCCCTCAGAGAACTTGGAAGCGTTTGGTACATTCCAGTAAAACTGGCTGCTCGGGCAGCACGTTCGGGCAGGCTGTGGATATTTTCCACTCAAGCTGAACAGGCCCTGAGAGGCAGGCGAGACGTGAAAACATTCCTTGCCTACCTCTCCTTGAAGGCAGCGGTTAGCACTGTGTTCCAGGGCCCAAAATCTGAGCTGGGGAGGCCTTCGGTCTCCACGAGGAGGCATGCTTTGGGTTCAGTATATGTACGAGTTTCTCAGGAGCAAGTTCTGCTTCTCTTATTTCGCCTCCTTTGGCTGTGTTTGGCAGCCCTTGGTATGCCCTAGGCCCTCGAAAGCAAGAGATTTTTCACGGGGGGCATTGGAAACGGGATATTGATCGAAGGACACTACGGCCACTGTTTGCTACCATGCAGCCACAGCTCTTCTGTGTTTCATTGGGCGGTGAGGGATAACGAATGGGCACACAGGGTTTATGTTCTTGAAGAGATGTGTACGGCGTTGAGGGAAGGGGTCATTTCAACGCTATGCCAAACTCGGTGTTCTGAGACGGAATAGGAGTCCCAGCCTGGCAGTCTGCAAGAAAGGACGTCTTCACTGAGGAGAGAATGTGCTGTTCCTTCCCCACAAGATGCGGGGCGTTGGAGACTTTCTTGCTCTTCCCTGAATGCACTTTCCAGACTGTAGCTGAACGGTGGGCTAAGCGCAGAGAGACCTGCACCAGTAACCTTCTAAACTGTCATTGGGAATTGGCTGGGTCTTTGTGCTCCAAGGCTGAGTAGAAAAGCTAACCTCTTCCAAAACAGAGAGAGGCAGGTCTCCTTCTCGGCGGTCCTACATGATATGCTGTCTCACGAGCTCAAAGCAAAGAAATCCTGGGCAACTGTTGCTTCTGGACAAGCCCCTAACCTTGGGCAAAGGGGTATTCCTAGAAGGAGAAGGAGGCCGTTGTTTCCTCCCATCACGCTACAACTCCTTTGTGTTTCATGGGAGGTAAGATGTAATGAATGGGGACCCATGGAGTATAGTCTTTAAGAGATATGTCCGGCCTTGAGGGAAGGGGTCATTTCAGGGCTATGCCGAAATAGGCGTTTTGAAAAGGAATAGGAGCTCGGGACAGGCAGGCTGTAAGAAAAGATTTCTTTACGAAGAGTAAATGTGCCATGCCTAAACAACATGGTGCGGGAGGCTGCAGACTGTATGCTACTACACTGAATGCACCTAGGAGACGGGAGCTGAGCAGGGGGCTGATGGCAGAGAGACCTTCAATACTACAGTTCCAGAGTATCATTGGGAGCTGACTGGATCTCTGTGTTCAAAGGCTCAAAGGCAGAAAAGCGAAGCTCTGAAAACCCGCAGAAAGGCTGGTCTCCTTCTCTGCGGTTCTGCATGATATGCTGTCTCACGAGCTCCTGGGAAAGAACTCCTTGGCAACTGCCGCTTCTGGGCAAGAACATCCAGCTAAGCGGCTGAGCAAGCTTGTGCAGAAAGTCCCCGAAATGTAACACTAGGTTTCCGTTAGGAAACATGCTGCGTCACTCTCCAGAAGTGCCCCACTGACCCCTGAAGGTTTTAGAAGCTTTTTCAAGCCGCGTACAGCTCAGAGTCTCCCAGCGTCCCCAGGTTTCCTTTCATGTATCCTAGCACACAGCTGAAACGTTCCTCGGGACGTGAAGCTGTGCTGGCTCCGGGAAAGTTATTTTTCGGAGGGGGGACAGAGGCAATTCAATCTATCCCTGTCAAGGCAGCATCTGCGTTTTCTTCTCTCATGGCACACTGCACGGGGTTCCATGAACCTGAAATGCTCTCAATGTGTCGCTGACATAACGGGGCAATCAACCTCAGTGGTTTCAGCGGCATTCGAGGGTCCAACTCCTCAAGAGGCCTCGTCCCTCACGAGCCCCCTAGAAGAAATGTTGCGTCTTGTGTCTCGCCATCAAGAGGAGTTCTGTGCACCGTGTTGGTGCCTGGAGCATAGGAAAGATACACTCGATGTGCGGATGTAGGAAGTATACCAGGGCAGACGTCTTTTCGAATGCTTCTCCTCTAGGAACTATCCTGCCTGCCCAGAGAGCACTGTGCTCCAAAAGAGTGGCAGTGAAGACCGTTCACACCACAGCAATGGCCTCTTTCCCCTCAGAGAACTTGGAAGCGTTTGCTACACTCCAGTAAAACTGGCTGCTCGGGCAGGACGTTCGGGCAGGCTGTGGATATTTTCCACTCAAGCTGAACAGGCCCTGAGAAGCAGGCGAGACTTGAAAACATTCCTTGCCTACCTCTCCTTGAAGGCAGCGGTTAGCTCTGTGTTCCAGGGCCCAAAATGTGAGCTGGGGAGGCCTTCGGTCTCCACGAGGAGGCATACTTTGGGTTCAGGATATCTACGAGTTTCTCAGGAGCAAGTTCTGCTTCCCTTATTTCGCCTCCTTTGGCTGTGTTTGTCAGCCCTTGGTATGCCCTAGGCCCTCAAAAGCAAGAGATTTTCACGGGGAGCCTTTGGAACGGGATATTGATCGAAGGACACTACGGCCACTGTTTGCTACCATCCAGCCACAGCTCTTCTGTGTTTCATAGGGAGGTGAGGGAAAACGAATGGGCACACAGGGTTTATGTTCTTGAAGAGATGTGTACGGCATTGAGGGAAGGGGTCATTTCAACGCTATGCCAAACTCGGTGTTCTGAGACGGAATAGGAGTCCCAGCCTGGCAGTCTGCAAGAAAGGACGTCTTCACTGAGGAGAGAATGTGCTGTTCTTTCCCCACAAGATGCGGGGCGTTGGAGACTTTCTTGCTCTTCCCTGAATGCACTTTACAGACTGTAGCTGAACGGTGCGCTAAGCGCAGAGAGACCTGCACCAGTAACCTTCTAAACTGTCATTGGGAATTGGCTGGGTCTTTGTGCTCCAAGGCTGAGTAGAAAAGCTAACCTCTTCCAAACCAGAGAGAGGCAGGTCTCCTTCTCGGCGGTCCTACATGATATGCTGTCTCACGAGCTCAAAGCAAAGAAATCCTGGGCAACTCTTGCTTCTGGACAAGGCCCGTAACCTTGGGCAACGGGGTATTCCTAGAAGGAGAAGGAGGCCGTTGTTTCCTCCCATCACGCTACAACTCCTTTGTGTTTCGTGGGAGGTAAGATGTAATGAATGGGGACCCATGGAGTATAGTCTTTAAGAGATGTGTCCGGCCTTGAGGGAAGGGGTCATTTCAGGGCTATGCCGAACTCGGCGTTCTGAAAAGGAATAGGAGCTCGGGCCAGGCAGGCTGTATGAAAAGCTTTCTTTACGAAGAGGAAATGTGCCGTTCCTAAACAACATGGTGCGGGAGGCTGCAGACTGTATGCTACTTCACTGAATGCACCTAGGAGACGGGAGCTGAGCAGGGGGCTGATGGCAGAGAGACCTTCAATACTACAGTTCCAGAGTATCCTTGAGAGCTGACTGGATCTCTGTGTTCAAAGGCTCAAAGGCAGAAAAGCGAACCTCTGAAAACCCGCAGAAAGGCTGGTCTCCTTCTCTGCGGTTCTGCATGATATGCTGTCTCACGAGCTCCTGGGAAAGAACTCCTTGGCAACTGCCGCTTCTGGGCAAGGACATCCAGCTAAGCGGCTGAGCACGCTTGTGCAGAAAGTCCCCGAAATGTAACACTAGGTTTCCGTTAGGAAACATGCTGCGTCACTCTCCAGAAGTGCCCCACTGACCCCTGAAGGGTCTAGAAGCTTTTTCAAGCCGCGTACAGCTCAGAGTCTCCCAGCGTCCCCAGGTTTCCTTTCATGAATCCTAGCACACAGCAGAAACGTTCCTCGGGACGTGAAGCTGTGCTGGCTCCGGGAAAGTTATTTTGCGGAGGGGGGACAGAGGCAATTCAATCTACCCCTGTCAAGGCAGCATCTGCGTTTTCTTCTCTCATGGCGCACTGCACGGGGTTCCATGAACCTGAAATGCTCTCAATGTGTCGCTGACATAACGGGGCAATCAACCTCAGTGGTTTCAGCGGCATTCGAGGGTCCAACTCCTCAAGAGGCCTCGTCCCTCACGAGCCCCCTAGAAGAAATGTTGCGTCTTGTGTCTCGCCATCAAGAGGAGTTCTGTGCACCGTGTTGGTGCCTGGAGCATAGGAAAGATACACTCGATGTGCGGATGTAGGAAGTATACCAGGGCAGACGTCTGTTCGAATGCTTCTCCTCTAGGAACTATCCTGCCTGCCCAGAGAGCACTGTGCTCCAAAAGAGTGGCAGTGAAGACCGTTCACACCACAGCAATGGCCTCTTTCCCCTCAGAGAACTTGGAAGCGTTTGCTACACTCCAGTAAAACTGGCTGCTCGGGCAGGACGTTCGGGCAGGCTGTGGATATTTTCCACTCAAGCTGAACAGGCCCTGAGAAGCAGGCGAGACTTGAAAACATTCCTTGCCTACCTCTCCTTGAAGGCAGCGGTTAGCACTGTGTTCCAGGGCCCAAAATGTGAGCTGGGGAGGCCTTCGGTCTCCACGAGGAGGCATGCTTTGGGTTCAGGATATCTACGAGTTTCTCAGGAGCAAGTTCTGCTTCCCTTATTTCGCCTCCTTTGGCTGTGTTTGGCAGCCCTTGGTATGCCCTAGGCCCTCGAAAGCAAGAGATTTTCACGGGGAGCCTTTGGAACGGGATATTGATCGAAGGACACTACGGCCACTGTTTGCTCCCATCCAGCCACAGCTCTTCTGTGTTTCATAGGGAGGTGAGGGATAACGAATGGGCACACAGGGTTTATGTTCTTGAAGAGATGTGTACGGCATTGAGGGAAGGGGTCATTTCAACGCTATGCCAAACTCGGTGTTCTGAGACGGAATAGGAGTCCCAGCCTGGCAGTCTGCAAGAAAGGACGTCTTCACTGAGGAGAGAATGTGCTGTTCTTTCCCCACAAGATGCGGGGCGTTGGAGACTTTCTTGCTCTTCCCTGAATGCACTTTACAGACTGTAGCTGAACGGTGGGCTAAGCGCAGAGAGACCTGCACCAGTAACCTTCTAAACTGTCATTGGGAATTGGCTGGGTCTTTGTGCTCCAAGGCTGAGTAGAAAAGCTAACCTCTTCCAAACCAGAGAGAGGCAGGTCTCCTTCTCGGCGGTCCTACATGATATGCTGTCTCACGAGCTCAAAGCAAAGAAATCCTGGGCAACTGTTGCTTCTGGACAAGGCCCGTAACGTTGGGCAACGGGGTATTCCTAGAAGGAGAAGGAGGCCGTTGTTTCCTCCCATCACGCTACAACTCCTTTGTGTTTCATGGGAGGTAAGATGTAATGAATGGGGACCCATGGAGTATAGTCTTTAAGAGATGTGTCCGGCCTTGAGGGAAGGGGTCATTTCAGGGCTATGCCGAACGAGGCGTTTTGAAAAGGAATAGGAGCTCGGGACAGGCAGGCTGTAAGAAAAGATTTCTTTACGAAGAGGAAATGTGCCATGCCTAAACAACATGGTGCGGGAGGCTGCAGACTGTATGCTACTACACTGAATGCACCTAGGAGACGGGAGCTGAGCAGGGGGCTGATGGCAGAGAGACCTTCAATACTACAGTTCCAGAGTGTCATTGGGAGCTGACTGGATCTCTGTGTTCAAAGGCTCAAAGGCAGAAAAGCGAACCTCTGAAAACCCGCAGAAAGGCTGGTCTCCTTCTCTGCGGTTCTGCATGATATGCTGTCTCACGAGCTCCTGGGAAAGAACTCCTTGCAACTGCCGCTTCTGGGCAAGAACATCCAGCTAAGCGGCTGAGCAAGCTTGTGCAGAAAGTCCCCGAAATGTAACACTAGGTTTCCTTTAGGAAACATGCTGCGTCACTCTCCAGAAGTGCCCCACTGACCCCTGAAGGTTTTAGAAGCTTTTTCAAGCCGCGTACAGCTCAGAGTCTCCCAGCGTCCCCAGGTTTCCTTTCATGTATCCTAGCACACAGCTGAAACGTTCCTCGGGACGTGAAGCTGTGCTGGCTCCGGGAAAGTTATTTTTCGGAGGGGGGACAGAGGCAATTCAATCTATCCCTGTCAAGGCAGCATCTGCGTTTTCTTCTCTCATGGCACACTGCACGGGGTTCCATGAACCTGAAATGCTCTCAATGTGTCGCTGACATAACGGGGCAATCAACCTCAGTGGTTTCAGCGGCATTCGAGGGTCCAACTCCTCAAGAGGCCTCGTCCCTCACGAGCCCCCTAGAAGAAATGTTGCGTCTTGTGTCTCGCCATCAAGAGGAGTTCTGTGCACCGTGTTGGTGCCTGGAGCATAGGAAAGATACACTCGATGTGCGGATGTAGGAAGTATACCAGGGCAGACGTCTGTTCGAATGCTTCTCCTCTAGGAACTATCCTGCCTGCCCAGAGAGCACTGTGCTCCAAAAGAGTGGCAGTGAAGACCGTTCACACCACAGCAATGGCCTCTTTCCCCTCAGAGAACTTGGAAGCGTTTGCTACACTCCAGTAAAACTGGCTGCTCGGGCAGGACGTTCGGGCAGGCTGTGGATATTTTCCACTCAAGCTGAACAGGCCCTGAGAAGCAGGCGAGACTTGAAAACATTCCTTGCCTACCTCTCCTTGAAGGCAGCGGTTAGCACTGTGTTCCAGGGCCCAAAATGTGAGCTGGGGAGGCCTTCGGTCTCCACGAGGAGGCATGCTTTGGGTTCAGGATATCTACGAGTTTCTCAGGAGCAAGTTCTGCTTCCCTTATTTCGCCTCCTTTGGCTGTGTTTGGCAGCCCTTGGTATGCCCTAGGCCCTCGAAAGCAAGAGATTTTCACGGGGAGCCTTTGGAACGGGATATTGATCGAAGGACACTACGGCCACTGTTTGCTCCCATCCAGCCACAGCTCTTCTGTGTTTCATAGGGAGGTGAGGGATAACGAATGGGCACACAGGGTTTATGTTCTTGAAGAGATGTGTACGGCATTGAGGGAAGGGGTCATTTCAACGCTATGCCAAACTCGGTGTTCTGAGACGGAATAGGAGTCCCAGCCTGGCAGTCTGCAAGAAAGGACGTCTTCACTGAGGAGAGAATGTGCTGTTCTTTCCCCACAAGATGCGGGGCGTTGGAGACTTTCTTGCTCTTCCCTGAATGCACTTTACAGACTGTAGCTGAACGGTGGGCTAAGCGCAGAGAGACCTGCACCAGTAACCTTCTAAACTGTCATTGGGAATTGGCTGGGTCTTTGTGCTCCAAGGCTGAGTAGAAAAGCTAACCTCTTCCAAAACAGAGAGAGGCAGGTCTCCTTCTCGGCGGTCCTACATGATATGCTGTCTCACGAGCTCAAAGCAAAGAAATCCTGGGCAACTGTTGCTTCTGGACAAGCCCCTAACCTTGGGCAAAGGGGTATTCCTAGAAGGAGAAGGAGGCCTTTGTTTCCTCCCATCACGCTACAACTCCTTTGTGTTTCATGGGAGGTAAGATGTAATGAATGGGGGACCCATGGAGTATAGACTTTAAGAGATGTGTCCGGCCTTGAGGGAAGGGGTCATTTCAGGCTATGCCGAACTTGGCGTTCTGAAAAGGAATAGGAGCTCGGGCCAGGCAGGCTGCAAGAAAAGATTTCTCTATGGAGAGGAAATGTGCCGTTCCTAAACAACATGGTGCGGGAGGCTGCAGAGTGTATGCTAATTCACTGAATGCACCTAGGAGACGGGAGCTGAGCAGGGGGCTGATGGCAGAGAGACCTTCAATACTACAGTTCCAAAGTATCATTGGGAGAGGACTGGATCTCTGTGTTCAAAGGCTCAAAGGCAGAAAAGCGAACCTCTGAAAACACGAAGAAAGGCTGGTCTCCTTCTCTGCGGTTCTGCATGATATTTTGTCTCACGAGCTCCTGGGAGAGAACTCCTTGGCAACTGACGCTTCTGGGCAAGGACATCCAGCTAAGCGGCTGAGCACGCTTGTGCAGAAAGTCCCCGAAATGTAACACTAGGTTTCCATTAGGAAACATGCTGCGTCACTCTCCAGAAGTGCCCCACTGACCCCTGAAGGGTCTAGAAGCTTTTCCAAATCGCGTACAGCTCAGAGTCTCCCAGCGTCCCCAGGTTTCCTTTCATGTATCCTAGCACACAGCAGAAACGTTCCTCGGGACCTGAAGCTGTGCTGGCTACGGGAAAGTTATTTTTCGGAGGGGGAAAGAGGCAATTCAATCTAACCCTGTCAAGGCAGCATCTGCGTTTTCTTCTCTCATGGCACACTGCACGGGGTTCCATGAACCTGAAATGCTCTCAACGTGTCGCTGACATAAGGGGCAATCCACCTCAGTGGTTTCAGCGGCATTCGAGGGTCCAACTCCTCAAGAGGCCTCGTCCCTCACGAGCCCCCTAGAAGAAATGTTGCGTCTTGTGTCTCGCCATCAAGAGGAGTTCTGTGCACCGTGTTGGTGCCTGGAGCATAGGAAAGATACACTCGATGTGCGGATGTAGTAAGTATACCAGGGCAGACGTCTGTTCGAATGCTTCTCCTCTAGGAACTATCCTGCCTGCCCAGAGAGCACTGTGCTCCAAAAGAGTGGCAGTGAAGGCCGTTCACACCACAGCAATGGCCTCTTTCCCCTCAGAGAACTTGGAAGCGTTTGCTACACTCCAGTAAAACTGGCTGCTCGGGCAGGACGTTCGGGCAGGCTGTGGATATTTTCCACTCAAGCTGAACAGGCCCTGAGAGGCAGGCGAGACTTGAAGACATTCCTTGCCTACCTCTCCTTGAAGGCAGCGGTTAGCACTGTGTTCCAGGGCCCAAAATGTGAGCTGGGGAGGCCTTCGGTCTCCACGAGGAAGCATGCTTTGGGTTCAGGATATCTACGAGTTTCTCAGGAGCAAGTTCTGCTTCCCTTATTTCGCCTCCTTTGGCTGTGTTTGGCAGCCCTTGGTATGCCCTAGGCCCTCGAAAGCAAGAGATTTTCACGGGGAGCCTATGGAACGGGATATTGATCGAAGGACACTACGGCCACTGTTTGCTACCATCTAGCCACAGCTCTTCTGTGTTTCATAGGGAGGTGAGGGATAACGAATGGGCACACAGGGTTTATGTTCTTGAAGAGATGTGTACGGCATTGAGGGAAGGGGTCATTTCAACGCTATGCCAAACTCGGTGTTCTGAGACGGAATAGGAGTCCCAGCCTGGCAGTCTGCAAGAAAGGACGTCTTCACTGAGGAGAGAATGTGCTGTTCTTTCCCCACAAGATGCGGGGCGTTGGAGACTTTCTTGCTCTTCCCTGAATGCACTTTACAGACTGTAGCTGAACGGTGGGCTAAGCGCAGAGAGACCTGCACCAGTAACCTTCTAAACTGTCATTGGGAATTGGCTGGGTCTTTGTGCTCCAAGGCTGAGTAGAAAAGCTAACCTCTTCCAAACCAGAGAGAGGCAGGTCTCCTTCTCGGCGGTCCTACATGATATGCTGTCTCACGAGCTCAAAGCAAAGAAATCCTGGGCAACTGTTGCTTCTGGACAAGGCCCGTAACGTTGGGCAACGGGGTATTCCTAGAAGGAGAAGGAGGCCGTTGTTTCCTCCCATCACGCTACAACTCCTTTGTGTTTCATGGGAGGTAAGATGTAATGAATGGGGACCCATGGAGTATAGTCTTTAAGAGATGTGTCCGGCCTTGAGGGAAGGGGTCATTTCAGGGCTATGCCGAACGAGGCGTTTTGAAAAGGAATAGGAGCTCGGGACAGGCAGGCTGTAAGAAAAGATTTCTTTACGAAGAGGAAATATGCCATGCCTAAACAACATGGTGCGGGAGGCTGCAGAGTGTATGCTAATTCACTGAATGCACCTAGGAGACTGGAGCTGAGCAGGGGGCTGATGGCAGAGAGACCTTCAATACTACAGTTCCAAAGTATCATTGGGAGCTGACTGGATCTCTGTGTTCAAAGGCTCGAAGGCAGAAAAGCGAACCTTTGAAAACACGCAGAAAGGCTGGTCTCCTTCTCTGCGATTCTGCATGATATGCTGTCTCACGAGCTCCTGGGAAAGAACTCCTTGGCTACTGCCGCTTCTGGGCAAGGACATCCAGCTAAGCGGCTGAGCAAGGTTGTGCAGAAAGTCCCCGAAATGTAACATTAGGTTTCTTTTAGGAAACATGCTGTGTCACTCTCCAGAAGTGCCCCACTGACCCCTGAAGGGTCTAGAAGATTTTCAAGCCACGTACAGCTCAGAGTCTCCCAGCGTCCCCAGGTTTCCTTTCATGTATCCTAGCACACAGCAGAAAGGTTCCTCGGGACGTGAAGCTGTGCTGGCTTCGGGAAAGTTATTTTTCGCAGGGGGGACAGAGGCAATTCAATCTAACCCTGTCAAGGCAGCATCTGCGTTTTCTCTCTCATGGCGCACTGCACGGGGTTCCATGAACCTTAAATGCTCTCAACGTGTCGCTGACATAACGGGGCAATCAACCTCACTGGTTTCAGCGGAATTCGAGGGTCCAACTCCTCAAGAGGCCTCATCCCTCACGAGCCCCCTAGAAGAAATGTTGCGTCTTGTGTCTCACCATCAAGAGGAGTTCTGTGCACCGTGTTGGTGCCTGGAGCATAGGAAAGATACACTCAATGTGCGGATGTAGGAAGTATACCAGGGCAGACGTCCGTTCACATGCTTCTCCTCTAGGAACTATCCTGCCTGCCCAGAGAGCACTGTGCTCCAAAAGAGTGGCAGTGAAGGCCGTTCACACCACAGCAATGGCCTCTTTCCCCTCAGAGAACTTGGAAGCGTTTGCTACACTCCAGTAAAACTGGCTGCTCAGGCAGGACGTTCGGGCAGGCTGTGGATATTTTCCACTCAAGCTGAACAGGCCCTGAGAGGCAGGCGAGACTTGAAGACATTCCTTGCCTACCTCTCCTTGAAGGCAGCGGTTAGCACTGTGTTCCAGGGCCCAAAATCTGACCTGGGGAGGCCTTCGGTCTCCACGAGGAGGCATGCTTTGGGTTCAGTATATGTACGAGTTTCTCAGGAGCAAGTTCTGCTTCCCTTATTTCGCCTCCTTTGGCTGTGTTTGGCAGCCCTTGGTATGCCCTAGGCCCTCGAAAGCAAGAGATTTTCACGGGGAGCCTTTGGAACGGGATATTGATCGAAGGACACTACGGCCACTGTTTGCTCCCATCCAGCCACAACTCTTCTGTGTTTCATAGGGCGGTGAGGGATAACGAATGGGCACACAGGGTTTATGTTCTTGAAGAGATGTGTACGGCGTTGAGGGAAGGGGTCATTTCAACGCTATGCCAAACTCGGTGTTCTGAGACGGAATAGGAGTCCCAGCCTGGCAGTCTGCAAGAAAGGACGTCTTCACTGAGGAGAGTATGTGCTGTTCTTTCCCCACAAGATGCGGGTCGTTGGAGACTTTCTTGCCTTTCCCTGAATGCACTTTACAGACTGTAGCTGAACGGTGGGCTAAGCGCAGAGAGACCTGCACCAGTAACCTAAACTGTCATTGGGAATTGGCTGGGTCTTTGTGCTCCAAGGC
>NW_028124959.1:0-117142 GCF_965194825.1 Balaenoptera physalus | reverse complement strand
ATCATTGGCACTGGGTTTAAAGTGCTGTTGTGGGAAGCAGCCACAAGGCGGCAGCATTATTGCGTTCTCAAGTCTTGTTACTAGGACAACACAGTCTTCCTGGAGGTAGTGTTCTGAGCTTGTAAATTAGAGTGCAATATGCTGGGACAAGCCCCCAGAAGTTTATGTCTCCTAACTTATGTTTTTTTTTTAAATTTAATTTCTATTTCTTATCGGAGTAAATTTGATTAGAGTGTTTTGATTGTCTGGCTGTACAGAATCTGCTCAATGATTCATACATATGTCTGTTCATCTTTCATCTTCGGATCCTGTTACCATGTATGTGATCACAGAATATATATTTTGAATGTATTGGTGATTATATAATTCATATCGTTTATATGTTATATGTTTATATACATTTAACTTACATTAGTATATGTATGTTAACCCCATAGTCCTAACTTACCCATCCCCCCACCTTTCATTTTGGCTAACCATTAGTTTATTTGATAAGTCTGTGAGTGTCTTTTTCTGTGGAAATATGTTCATTGGTAGCAATCTTAAGAAAACTTGTATAAATGATATCATAGGATATTTGTCATACCCTTTTGACTTACTTAACCTTATATGATTTTTTCTAGGCTCAACTGTAGTCCTGAAAACAGCATTGTTCATTTTTCTCCCGAGGCTACTATTCCATTCTGTCCGTATACCACTTCTTCTTTGTCCATTCATCTGTTTATGGACCTTTTTTTTGCTTCCATATCTTGGCTATTTCAGTATTGTTGCAGTGCATATTTGCCTGCCTCTGTCTTTCCAATTTTGGTGGTCTTAGGTTATAGGCCCAAAAGGTGCCCTGCCGCATCATTTGGTAGCTCAATTTTTACCTTTTCAAGCAGCTCGATTCAGTTTGCGTTAGTGCTGTTTCCACTTTACAACCCACCAGCAGCTACAAGGTACACAGATCTCTAAAACCCCTTCAGCATTTATAGTTTGTAGACATTTTGCTGATGGTAATGACTGGTGTGAGCTGAAACCTTTTTGAATTTGAATTTGTATGTGGCTAATAATTCCTTATACTAAGCTTTAGGCATGTACTTATTTTTCTTTTCCTTTTTTTTTTTAAAGAGTGAGTACAACTCCCCTCCTCTTATTGACTTCTTGAAAAATTTCTCATGTGTTGGATTTTCTTGCCTAGTCCCTACCCCAGGGCAATTTTTGAGGGCCTGTGTCATTTACAGCCCTGCAGTCCTTGGGACTATATAAGCAACCATTGTCACTGGGTTTAAAGCTGCTGTTTTGGGAGACAGCCACAAGGCGGCAGCATTATTACGTTCTCAAGTCTTGTTACTAGGACAACACAGTCTTCCTGGAGGTAGTGTTCCGAGCTTGTAAATTAGAGTGCAATGTGCTGGGACAAGCCCCCAGAAGTTTATGTCTCCTTACTTATGTTTGTTTTTTAAATTTAATTTGTATTTTTTATCGGAGTAAATTTGATTAGAGTGTTTTGATTGTCTGGCTGTACAGAATCTGTTCAATGATTCACACATATGTCTGTTTGTCTTCGGATCCTGTTACCATGTATGTGATTACAGAATGTATATTTTGAAGGTATTGGTGATTATATAATTCATATCATTTATATGTTATATGTTTATATACATTTAACTTATATTAGTATATGTATGTTAACCCCATAGTCCTAATTTACCCATCCCCCCACCTTTCATTTTGGCTAACCATTAGTTTATTTGATAAGTCTGTGAGTGTCTTTTTCTGTGGAAATATGTTCATTGGTAGCAATCTTAGGATAACATGTATAAATGATATCATAGGATATTTGTCATACCCTTTTGACTTACTTAACCTTATATGATTATTTCTAGGCTCAACTCTAGTCCTGAAAACGGCATTGTTCATTGTTTTCCAGAGGCTACTATTCCATTTGGTATGTATACCATTTCGTCTTTGTCCATTCATCTGTTTATGGACCTTTTTTTGCTTCCATGTCTTGGCTATTTCAGTATTGTTGCAGTGCACATTTGCCTGCCTCTGTCTTTCCGATTCTGGTGGTCTTAGGTTATAGGCCCAAAAGGTGCCCTGCTGCATCGTATGGTAACTCAATTTTTACCTTTTCAAGCAGCTCCATTCAGTTTCATTAGTGGTATTACTTCTTTACATCCCACCAGCAGCTAGAAGGTACACATTCCTCTAAAACCCCTTCAGCATTTATAGTTTGTAGACTTTTTGATGATGGTCATGACTGGTGTTACCTGAAACCTTTTTGAATTTGAATTTGCATGTGGCTAATAATTCCTTATACTGAGCTTTAGGCATGTCATTTTTTTCTTTTCCTTTTGTTTTAAAGAGTGAGTACAACTTCCCTCCTCTTATTGACTTCTTGAAAAGTTTCTCATGTGTTGAATTTTTTTGCCTATTCCCTACCCCAGGGCATTTTTTGAAGGCAGGTGTCATTTAGAGCCCTTCAGTCCTTGTGACTATTAAGCAACCTTTGGCACTGGGTTTAAAGCTGCTGTTGTGGGAAACAGCCACAAGGCGGCAGCATTATTACGTTCTCACCTCTTCTTACTAGGGCAACAGAGTCTTCCTGGAGGTAGTTTTCCAAGGTTGTAAATTAGAGTGGAATGTGCTGGGACAAGCCCCCAGAAGTTTATGTCTCCTAACTTATGTTTGCTTTTTAAATTTAATTTCTATTTCTTATCGGAGTAAATTTGATTAGAGTGTTTTGATTGGCTGTACAGAATCTGCTCAATGATTCATACATATATCTGTTCATCTTCGGAACCTGTTATTATGTATGTGATTACAGAATGTATATTTTAAAGGTTTGGTGATTATATAATTTATATAGTTCATATGTTATATGTTTATATACATTTAACATACATTAGTATATGTATGTTAACCCCATAGTCCTAATTTACCCATCCTCCCACCTTTCATTTTGGCTAACCGTTAGTATTTTTGATAAGTCTGTGACTGTCTTTTTCTGTGGAAATATGTTCATTGGTAGTAATCTTAGGAAAACATGTATAAATGATTTCATAGGATATTTGTCACACCCTTTTGACTTACTTACCCTTATATGACTATTTCTAGTCTCAACTGTAGTTCTGAAAACGGCATTGTTCATTTTTTTCCCGAGGCTACTCTTCCATTCTGTCCATATACCACTTCTTCTTTGTCCATTCACCTGTTTATGGACCATTTTTTGCTTCCATGTCTTGGGTATTTCACTATTGTTGCAGTGCACATTTGCCTGCCTCTGTATTTCCGATTTTGGTGGTCTTAGGTTATAGGCCCAAAAGGTGCCCTGCCGCATCATATGGTAACTCAATTTTTACCTTTTCAAGCAGCTCCATTCAGTATGCGTTAGTTCTGTTACCACTTTACATCCCACCAGCAGCTAGAATGTACACAATTCTCTAAAACCCCTTCAGCATTTATAGTTTGTAGACTTTTTGCTGATGGTCATGACTGGTGTCACCTGAAACCTTTTTGAATTTGAATTTGCATGTGGCTAATAATTCCTTATACTGAGCTTTAGGCATGTCCTTTTTTTTTCTCTTCCTTTTTTTTTAAAGAGTGAGTACAACTTCCCTCCTCTTATTGACTTCTTGAAAAGTTACTCATGTGTTGAATTTTCTTGCCAATTCCACATCCCAGGGCATTTTTTGAGGGCCTGTGTCTTTTACAGCCCTGCAGTCCTTGTGACTATATAAGCAACCATTGGCACTGGGTTTAAAGCTACTGTTGTGGGAAGCAGCCACAAGGCGGCAGCATTATTACGTTCTCAAGTCTTGTTACTAGGACAACACAGTCTTCCTGGAGGTAGTGTTCCGAGCTTGTAAATTAGAGTGCAATGTGCTGGGACAAGCCCCCAGAAGTTTATGTCTCCTAACTTATGTTTGTTTTTTAAATTTAATTTCTATTTCTTATCGGAGTAAATTTGATTAGAGTGTTGTGGTTTTCTGGCTGTACAGAATCTGCTCAATGATTCATACATATGTCTGTTCATCTTCGAACCTGTTAGCATGTATGTGATTACAGAATGTATATTTTAAAGGTATTGGTGATTATATTATTTATATATTTCATATGTTATATGTTTATATACATTTAACATACATTAGTATATGTATTTTAACCCCATTGTCCTAATTTACCCATCCTCCCACCTTTCATTTTGGCTAGCCATTAGTTTATTTGATAAGTCTGTGAGTGTCTTTTTCTGTGGAAATATGTTCATTGGTAGCAATCTTAGGATAACATGTATAAATGATGTCATAGGATATTTGTCATACCCTTTTGACTTACTTAACCTTATATGATTATTTCTAGGCTCAACTGTAGTCCTGAAAACGGCATTGTTCATTTTTTTCCCGAGGCTACTATTCCATTTGGTACGTATCCCACTTCGTCTTTGTCCATTCATCTGTTTATGGACCTTTTTTTTTGCTTCCATGTCTTTGCTATTTCAGTATTGTTGCAGTGCACATTTGCCTGCCTTTGTCTTTCCGATTCTGGTGGTCTTAGGTTATAGGCCCAAAAGGTGCCCTGCCGCATCATATGGTAGCTCAATTTTTACGTTTTCAAGCAGCTCGATTCAGTTTGCATTAGTGCTGTTACGACTTTATATCCCACCAGCAGCTAGAAGGTACACACTTCTCTAAAACCCCTTCAGCATTTATAGTTTGTAGACTTTTTGCTGATGGTCATGACTGGTGTGAGCTGAAACCTTTTTGGAGGTTGGATACGCATGTGGCTAATAATTCCTTATGCTGAGCTTTAGGCATGTCCTAATTTTTCTTTTCCTTTTTTTTAAAAAGAGTGAGTACAACTTCCCTCCTCTTATTGACTTCTTGGAAATTTCTCATGTGTTGAATGTTCTTGCCAATTCCCTACCCCAGGGCATATTTTGAGGGCTTGTGTCATTTACAGCCCTGCAGTCCTTGTGACTATATAAGCAATCATTGGCACTGGGGTTAAAGTGCTGTTGTGGGAAGCAGCCACAAGGCGGCAGCATTATTGCATTCTGAAGTCTTGTTACTAGGAGAACAGAGTCTTCCTGGAGGTAGTGTTCTGAGCTTGTAAATTAGAGTGCAATATGCTGGGACAAGCCCCCAGAAGTTTATGTCTCCTAACTTATGTTTTTTTTTTAAATTTAATTTCTATTTCTTATCGGAGTAAATTTGATTAGAGTGTTTTGATTGTCTGGCTGTACAGAATCTGCTCAATGATTCATACATATGTCTGTTCATCTTCGGATCCTGTTACCATGTATGTGATCACAGAATATATAATTTGAAGGTATTGGTGATTATATAATTCATATCGTTTATATGTTATATGTTTATATACATTTAACTTACATTAGTATATGTATGTTAACCCCGTAGTCCTAACTTACCCATCCCCCCACCTTTCATTTTGGCTAACCATTAGTTTATTTGATAAGTCTGTGAGTGTCTTTTTCTGTGGAAATATGTTCATTGGTAGCAATCTTAAGAAAACTTGTATAAATGATATCATAGGATATTTGTCATACCCTTTTGACTTACTTAACCTTATATGATTTTTTCTAGGCTCAACTGTAGTCCTGAAAACAGCATTGTTCATTTTTCTCCCAAGGCTACTATTCCATTCTGTCCGTATACCACTTCTTCTTTGTCCATTCATCTGTTTATGGACCTTTTTTTTGCTTCCATATCTTGGCTATTTCAGTATTGTTGCAGTGCATATTTGCCTGCCTCTGTCTTTCCAATTTTGGTGGTCTTAGGTTATAGGCCCAAAAGGTGCCCTGCCGCATCATTTGGTAGCTCAATTTTTACCTTTTCAAGCAGCTCGATTCAGTTTGCGTTAGTGCTGTTTCCACTTTACATCCCACCAGCAGCTAGAAGGTACACAGATCTCTAAAACCCCTTCAGCATTTATAGTTTGTAGACATTTTGCTGATGGTAATGACTGGTGTGAGCTGAAACCTTTTTGAATTTGAATTTGTATGTGGCTAATAATTCCTTATACTAAGCTTTAGGCATGTCCTTTTTTTTCTTTTCCTTTTTTTTTTTAAAGAGTGAGTACAACTCCCCTCCTCTTATTGACTTCTTGAAAAATTTCTCATGTGTTGGATTTTCTTCCCTATTCCCTACCCCAGGGCAATTTTTGAGGGCCTGTGTCATTTACAGCCCTGCAGTCCTTGTGACTATATAAGCAACCATTGTCACTGGGTTTAAAGCTGCTGTTTTGGGAGACAGCCACAAGGCGGCAGCATTATTACGTTCTCAAGTCTTGTTACTAGGACAACAGAGTCTTCCTGGAGGTAGTGTTCCGAGCTTGTAAATTAGAGTGCAATGTGCTGGGACAAGCCCCCAGAAGTTTATGTCTCCTTACTTATGTTTGTTTTTTAAATTTAATTTGTCTTTCTTATCGGAGTAAATTTGATTAGAGTGTTTTGATTGTCTGGCTGTACAGAATCTGCTCAATGATTCACACATATGTCTGTTCATCTTCGGATCCTGTTACCATGTATGTGATTACAGAATGTATATTTTGAAGGTATTGGTGAATATATAATTCATATCATTTATATGTTATATGTTTATATACATTTAACTTACATTAGTATATGTATGTTAACCCCATAGTCCTAATTTACCCATCCTCCCACCTTTCATTTTGGCTAACCATTAGTTTATTTGATAAGTCTGTGAGTGTCTTTTTCTGTGGAAATATGTTCATTGGTAGCAATCTTAGGAAAACTTGTATAAATAATATCATAGGATATTTGTAATACCCTTTTGTCTTACTTAACCTTATATGATTATTTCTAGTCTCAACTCTAGTCCTGAAAACGGCATTGTTCATTTTTTTCCCGAGGCTACTCTTCCATTCTGTCCATATACCACTTCTTCTTTGTCCATTCACCTGTTTATGGACCTTTTTTTTGCTTCCATGTCTTTGCTATTTCAGTATTGTTGCAGTGCACATTTGCCTGCCTCTGTCTTTCCGATTCTGGTGGTCTTAGGTTATAGGCCCAAAAGGTGCCCTGCCGCATCATATGGTAGCTCAATTTTTACGTTTTCAAGCAGCTCGATTCAGTTTGCATTAGTGCTGTTACGACTTTATATCCCACCAGCAGCTAGAAGGTACACACTTCTCTAAAACCCCTTCAGCATTTATAGTTTGTAGACTTTTTGCTGATGGTCATGACTGGTGTGAGCTGAAACCTTTTTGGAGGTTGGATACGCATGTGGCTAATAATTCCTTATGCTGAGCTTTAGGCATGTCCTATTTTTTCTTTTCCTTTTTTTTAAAAAGAGTGAGTACAACTTCCCTCCTCTTATTGATTTCTTGAAAAGTTTCTTATGTGTTGAATTTTCTTGCCTATTCCCTACCCCAGGGCATTTTTTGAGTGCCTGTGTCATTTACAACCGTGCAGTCCTTGTGACTATATAAGCAACCATTGGCACTGGGTTTAAAGGTGCTGTTTTTGGAGACAGCCACAAGGCGGCAGCATTATTACGTTCTCAAGTCTTGTTACTAGGACAACAGAGTCTTCCTGGAGGTAGTGTTCCGAGCTTTTAAATTAGAGTGCAATGTGCTGGGACAAGCCCCCAGAAGTTTATGTCTCCTTACTTATGTTTGTTTTTTAAATTTAATTTGTATTTTTTATCGGAGTAAATTTGATTAGAGTGTTTTGATTGTCTGGCTGTACAGAATCTGTTCAATGATTCATACATATGTCTGTTCATCTTCGGATCCTGTTACCATGTATGTGATCACAGAATATATATTTTGAAGGTATTGGTGATTATATAATTCATATCGTTTATATGTTATATGTTTATATACATTTAACTTACATTAGTATATGTATGTTAACCCCATAGTCCTAACTTACCCATCCCCCCACCTTTCATTTTGGCTAACCATTAGTTTATTTGATAAGTCTGTGAGTGTCTTTTTCTGTGGAAATATGTTCATTGGTAGCAATCTTTAGAAAACTTGTATAAATGATATCATAGAATATTTGTCATACCCTTTTGACTTACTTAACCTTATATGATTTTTTCTAGGCTCAACTGTAGTCCTGAAAACAGCATTGTTCATTTTTCTCCCGAGGCTACTATTCCATTCTGTCCGTATACCACTTCTTCTTTGTCCATTCATCTGTTTATGGACCTTTTTTTTGCTTCCATATCTTGGCTATTTCAGTATTGTTGCAGTGCATATTTGCCTGCCTCTGTCTTTCCAATTTTGGTGGTCTTAGGTTATAGGCCCAAAAGGTGCCCTGCCCCATCATTTGGTAGCTCAATTTTTACCTTTTCAAGCAGCTCGATTCAGTTTGCGTTAGTGCTGTTTCCACTTTACATCCCACCAGCAGCTAGAAGGTACACAATTCTCTAAAACCCCTTCAGCATTTATAGTTTGTAGACTTTTTGCTGATGGTCATGACTGGTGTCACCTGAAACCTTTTTGAATTTGAATTTGCATGTGGCTAATAATTCCTTATGCTGAGCTTTAGGCATGTCCTTTTTTTCTTTTCCTTTTTTTTTAAAGAGTGAGTACAACTTCCCTCCTCTTATTGAATTCTTGAAAAGTTACTCATGTGTTGAATTTTTTTGCCTATTCCCTACTCCAGGGCATTCTTTGAGGGCCGGTGTCATTTAGAGCCCTGCAGTCCTTGTGACTATTAAGCAACCTTTGGCACTGGGTTTAAAGCTGCTGTTGTGGGAAACAGCCACAAGGTGGCAGCATTATTACGTTCTCAACTCTTGTTACTAGGGCAACAGAGTCTTCCTGGAGGTAGTTTTCCAAGGTTGTAAATTAGAGTGGAATGTGCTGGGACAAGCCCCCAGAAGTTTATGTCTCCTAACTTATGTTTGCTTTTTAAATTTAATTTCTATTTCTTATCAGAGTCAGTTTGCTTAGAGTGTTTTGATTGTCTGGCTGTACAGAATCTGCTCAATGATTCATACATATGTCTGTTCATCTTCGGATCCTGCTACCATGTACGTGATTACAGAATGTATATTTTTGAAGCTATTGGTGATGATATAATGCATATAGTTTATATGTGATATGTTTATATACATTTAACATACATTAGTATATGTATATTAACCCCATTGTCCTAATTTACCCATCCTCCCACCTTTCATTTTGGCTAACCACTAGTTTATTTGATAAGTCTGTGAGTGTCTTTTTCTGTGGAAATATGTTCATTGGTAGCAATCTTAGGATAACATGTATTAATGATATCATAGGATATCTGTCATACCCTTTTGACTTACTTAACCTTATATGATTATTTCTAGGCTCAACTCTAGTCCTGAAAACGGCATTGTTCATTTTTTTCCAGAGGCTTGTATTCCATTTGGTACGTGTACCATTTCGTCTTTGTCCATTCATCTGTTTATGGACCTTTTTTTTGCTTCCATGTCTTGGCTACTTCAATATTGTTGCAGTGCACATTTGCCTGCCTCTGTCTTTCCGAATCCAGTTGTCTTAGGTTATAGGCCCAAAATGTGCCCTGCCGCATCATATGGTAGCTCAATGTTTACCTTTTCAAGCAGCTCGATTCATTTTGCGTTACTGCTGTTACCACTTTACATCCCACCAGCAGCTAGAAGGTACACAGTTCTCTAAAACCCCTTCAGCATTTATAGTTTGTAGACCTTTTGCTGATGGTCATGACCGGTGTGAGCTGAAACCTTTTTGGAGGTTGGATACGCATGTGGCTAATAATTCCTTATGCTGAGCTTTAGGCATGTCCTTTTTTTCTTTTCCTTTTTTTTTAGAGTGAGTACAACTTCCGTACTCTTATTGACTTCTTGAAAATTTCTCATGTGTTGAATTTCCTTGCCTATTCCCTACCCCAGGGCATTTTTTGAGGGCCTGTGTCTTTTACAGCCCTGCAGTCCTTGTGACTATATAAGCAACCATTGGTACTGGGTTTAAAGCTACTGTTGTGGGAAGCAGCCACAAGGCGGCAGCATTATTACGTTCTCAAGTCTTGTTACTAGGACAACACAGTCTTCCTGGAGGTAGTGTTCCGAGCCTGTAAATTAGAGTGCAATGTCCTGGGACAAGCCCCCAGAAGTTTATGTCTCCTAACTTATGTTTGTTTTTTAAATTTAATTTCTATTTCTTATCGGAGTAAATTTGATTAGAGTGTTGTGGTTTTCTGGCTGTACAGAATATGCTCAATGATTCATACATATGTCTGTTCATCTTCGGATCCTGTTACCATGTATGTGATTACAGAATGTATATTTTGAAGGTATTGGTGAATATATAATTCATATCATTTATATGTTATATGTTTATATACATTTAACATACATTAGTATATGTATGTTAACCCCATAGTCCTAATTTACCCATCCTCCCACCTTTCATTTTGGCTAACCCTTAGTTTATATGATAAGTCTGTGAGTGTCTTTTTCTGTGGAAATATGTTCATTGGTAGCAATCTTAGGATAACATGTATAAATGATGTCATAGGATATTTGTCATACCCTTTTGACTTACTTAACCTTATATGATTATTTCTAGGCTCAACTCTAGTCCTGAAAACAGCATTGTTCATTTTTTTCCAGAGGCTACTATTCCATTTGGTACATATACCATTTCGTCTTTGTCCATTCATCTGTTTATGGACCTTTTTTTGCTTCCATGTCTTGGCTATTTCAGTATTGTTGCAGTGCACATTTGCCTGCCTCTGTCTTTCCGATTCTGGTGGTCTTAGGTTATAGGCCCAAAAGGTGCCCTGCCGCATCGTATGGTAACTCAATTTTTACCTTTTCAAGCAGCTCCATTCAGTTTGCATTAGTGGTATTACTTCTTTACATCCCACCAGCAGCTAGAAGGTACACATTCCTCTAAAACCCCTTCAGCATTTATAGTTTGTAGACTTTTTGATGATGGTCATGAGTGGTGTTACCTGAAACCTTTTTGAATTTGAATTTGCATGTGGCTAATAATTCCTTATACTGAGCTTTAGGCATGTCATTTTTTTCTTTTCCTTTTGTTTTAAAGAGTGAGTACAACTTCCCTCCTCTTATTGACTTCTTGAAAAGTTTCTCATGTGTTGAATTTTTTTGCCTATTCCCTACCCCAGGGCATTTTTTGAAGGCAGGTGTCATTTAGAGCCCTTCAGTCCTTGTGACTATTAAGCAACCTTTGGCACTGGGTTTAAAGCTGCTGTTGTGGGAAACAGCCACAAGGCGGCAGCATTATTACGTTCTCAACTCTTGTTACTAGGGCAACAGAGTCTTCCTGGAGGTAGTTTTCCAAGGTTGTAAATTAGAGTGGAATGTGCTGGGACAAGCCCCCAGAAGTTTATGTCTCCTAACTTATGTTTGCTTTTTAAATTTAATTTCTATTTCTTATCGGAGTAAATTTGATTAGAGTGTTTTGATTGGCTGTACAGAATCTGCTCAATGATTCATACATATATCTGTTCATCTTCGGAACCTGTTATCAAGTATGTGATTACAGAATATATATTTTGAAGGTATTGGTGATTATATAATTCATATCGTTTATATGTTATATGTTTATATACATTTAACTTACATTAGTATATGTATGTTAACCCCATAGTACTAACTTACCCATCCCCCCACCTTTCATTTTGACTAACCATTAGTTTATTTGATAAGTCTGTGAGTGTCTTTTTCTGTGGAAATATGTTCATTGGTAGCAATCTTAAGAAAACTTGTATAAATGATATCATAGGCTATTTGTCATACCCTTTTGACTTACTTGACCTTATATGATTTTTTCTAGGCTCAACTGTAGTCCTGAAAACAGCATTGTTCATTTTTCTCCCGAGGCTACTATTACATTCTGTCCGTATACCACTTCTTCTTTGTCCATTCATCTGTTTATGGACCTTTTTTTTGCTTCCATATCTTGGCTATTTCAGTATTGTTGCAGTGCATATTTGCCTGCCTCTGTCTTTCCAATTTTGGTGGTCTTAGGTTATAGGCCCAAAAGGTGCCCTGCCGCATCATTTGGTAGCTCAATTTTTACCTTTTCAAGCAGCTCGATTCAGTTTGCGTTAGTGCTGTTTCCACTTTACATCCCACCAGCAGCTAGAAGGTAAACAGATCTCTAAAACCCCTTCAGCATTTATAGTTTGTAGACATTTTGCTGATGGTAATGACTGGTGTGAGCTGAAACCTTTTTGAATTTGAATTTTTATGTGGCTAATAATTCCTTATACTAAGCTTTAGGCATCTCCTTTTTTTTCTTTTCCTTTTTTTTTTAAAGAGTGAGTACAACTTCCCTCCTCTTATTGACTTCTTGGAAATTTCTCATGTGTTGAATTTTTTTGCCTATTCCCTACCCCAGGGCATTTTTTGAAGGCAGGTGTCATTTAGAGCCCTTCAGTCCTTGTGACTATTAAGCAACCTTTGGCACTGGGTTTAAAGCTGCTGTTGTGGGAAACAGCCACAAGGCGGCAGCATTATTGCGTTCTCAAGTCTTGTTACTAGGAGAACAGAGTCTTCCTGGAGGTAGTGTTCTGAGCTTGTAAATTAGAGTGCAATATGCTGGGACAAGCCCCCAGAAGTTTATGTCTCCTAACTTATGTTTTTTTTTTAAATTTAATTTCTATTTCTTATCGGAGTAAATTTGATTAGAGTGTTTTGATTGTCTGGCTGTACAGAATCTGCTCAATGATTCATACATATGTCTGTTCATCTTCGGATCCTGTTACCATGTATGTGATCACAGAATATATATTTTGAAGGTATTGGTGATTATATAATTCATATCGTTTATATGTTATATGTTTATATACATTTAACTTACATTAGTATATGTATGTTAACCCCATAGTCCTAACTTACCCATCCCCCCACCTTTCATTTTGGCTAACCATTAGTTTATTTGATAAGTCTGTGAGTGTCTTTTTCTGTGGAAATATGTTCATTGGTAGCAATCTTAAGAAAACTTGTATAAATGATATCATAGGATATTTGTCATACCCTTTTGACTTACTTAACCTTATATGATTTTTTCTAGGCTCAACTGTAGTCCTGAAAACAGCATTGTTCATTTTTCTCCCGAGGCTACTATTCCATTCTGTCCGTATACCACTTCTTCTTTGTCCATTCATCTGTTTATGGACCTTTTTTTTGCTTCCATATCTTGGCTATTTCAGTATTGTTGCAGTGCATATTTGCCTGCCTCTGTCTTTCCAATTTTGGTGGTCTTAGGTTATAGGCCCAAAAGGTGCCCTGCCGCATCATTTGGTAGATCAATTTTTACCTTTTCAAGCAGCTCGATTCAGTTTGCGTTAGTGCTGTTTCCACTTTACAACCCACCAGCAGCTAGAAGGTACACAGATCTCTAAAACCCCTTCAGC
Source organism: Balaenoptera physalus (assembly GCF_965194825.1). NCBI lineage: Eukaryota > Metazoa > Chordata > Mammalia > Artiodactyla > Balaenopteridae > Balaenoptera > Balaenoptera physalus. The sequence continues at coordinate 103,761 of NW_028124959.1, read as the reverse complement.
ATTTATAGTTTGTAGACATTTTGCTGATGGTAATGACTGGTGTGAGCTGAAACCTTTTTGAATTTGAATTTGTATGTGGCTAATAATTCCTTATACTAAGCTTTAGGCATGTCCTTTTTTTTCTTTTCCTTTTTTTTTTTAAAGAGTGAGTACAACTCCCCTCCTCTTATTGACTTCTTGAAAAATTTCTCATGTGTTGGATTTTCTTGCCTATTCCCTACCCCAGGGCAATTTTTGAGGGCCTGTGTCATTTACAGCCCTGCAGTCCTTGGGACTATATAAGCAACCATTGTCACTGGGTTTAAAGCTGCTGTTTTGGGAGACAGCCACAAGGCGGCAGCATTATTACGTTCTCAAGTCTTGTTACTAGGACAACAGAGTCTTCCTGGAGGTAGTGTTCCGAGCTTGTAAATTAGAGTGCAATGTGCTGGGACAAGCCCCCAGAAGTTTATGTCTCCTTACTTATGTTTGTTTTTTAAATTTAATTTGTATTTTTTATCGGAGTAAATTTGATTAGAGTGTTTTGATTGTCTGGCTGTACAGAATCTGCTCAATGATTCACACATATGTCTGTTCATCTTCGGATCCTGTTACCATGTATGTGATTACAGAATGTATATTTTGAAGGTATTGGTGATTATATAATTCATATCATTTATATGTTATATGTTTATATACATTTAACTTATATTAGTATATGTATGTTAACCCCATAGTCCTAATTTACCCATCCTCCCACCTTTCATTTTGGCTAACCATTAGTTTATTTGATAAGTCTGTGAGTGTCTTTTTCTGTGGAAATATGTTCATTGGTCGCAATCTTAGGAAAACTTGTATAAATGATATCATAGGATATTTGTAATACCCTTTTGTCTTACTTAACCTTATATGATTATTTCTAGTCTCAACTCTAGTCCTGAAAACGGCATTGTTCATTTTTTTCCCGAGGCTACTCTTCCATTCTGTCCATATACCACTTCTTCTTTGTCCATTCACCTGTTTATGGACCTTTTTTTTGCTTCCATGTCTTTGCTATTTCAGTATTGTTGCAGTGCACATTTGCCTGCCTCTGTCTTTCCGATTCTGGTGGTCTTAGGTTATAGGCCCAAAAGGTGCCCTGCCGCATCATATGGTAGTTCAATTTTTACGTTTTCAAGCAGCTCGATTCAGTTTGCTTTAGTGCTGTTACAACTTTATATCCCACCAGCAGCTAGAAGGTACACACTTCTCTAAAACCCCTTCAGCATTTATAGTTTGTAGACTTTTTGCTGATGGTCATGACTGGTGTGAGCTGAAACCTTTTTGGAGGTTGGATACGCATATGGCTAATAATTCCTTATGCTGAGCTTTAGGCATGTCCTATTTTTTCTTTTCCTTTTTTTTAAAAAGAATGAGTACAACTTCCCTCCTCTTATTGATTTCTTGAAAAGTTTCTTATGTGTTGAATTTTCTTGCCTATTCCCTGCCCCAGGGCATTTTTTGAGTGCCTGTGTCATTTACAACCGTACAGTCCTTGTGACTATATAAGCAACCATTGGCACTGGGTTTAAAGGTGCTGTTTTTGGAGACAGCCACAAGGCGGCAGCATTATTACGTTCTCAAGTCTTGTTACTAGGACAACAGAGTCTTCCTGGAGGTAGTGTTCCGAGCTTTTAAATTAGAGTGCAATGTGCTGGGACAAGCCCCCAGAAGTTTATGTCTCCTTACTTATGTTTGTTTTTTAAATTTAATTTGTATTTTTTATCGGAGTAAATTTGATTAGAGTGTTTTGACTGTCTGGCTGTACAGAATCTGTTCAATGATTCATACATATGTCTGTTCATCTTCGGATCCTGTTACCATGTATGTGATTACAGAATGTATATTTTGAAGGTATTGGTGATTATATAATTCATATCATTTATATGTTATATGTTTATATACATTTAACTTATATTAGTATATGTATGTTAACCCCATAGTCCTAATTTACCCATCCCCCCACCTTTCATTTTGGCTAACCATTAGTTTATTTGATAAGTCTGTGAGTGTCTTTTTCTGTGGAAATATGTTCATTGGTAGCAATCTTAGGATAACATGTATAAATGATATCATAGGATATTTGTCATACCCTTTTGACTTACTTAACCTTATATGATTATTTCTAGGCTCAACTCTAGTCCTGAAAACGGCATTGTTCATTGTTTTCCAGAGGCTACTATTCCATTTGGTATGTATACCATTTCGTCTTTGTCCATTCATCTGTTTATGGACCTTTTTTTGCTTCCATGTCTTGGCTATTTCAGTATTGTTGCAGTGCACATTTGCCTGCCTCTGTCTTTCCGATTCTGGTGGTCTTAGGTTATAGGCCCAAAAGGTGCCCTGCTGCATCGTATGGTAACTCAATTTTTACCTTTTCAAGCAGCTCCATTCAGTTTCATTAGTGGTATTACTTCTTTACATCCCACCAGCAGCTAGAAGGTACACATTCCTCTAAAACCCCTTCAGCATTTATAGTTTGTAGACTTTTTGATGATGGTCATGACTGGTGTTACCTGAAACCTTTTTGAATTTGAATTTGCATGTGGCTAATAATTCCTTATACTGAGCTTTAGGCATGTCATTTTTTTCTTTTCCTTTTGTTTTAAAGAGTGAGTACAACTTCCCTCCTCTTATTGACTTCTTGAAAAGTTTCTCATGTGTTGAATTTTTTTGCCTATTCCCTACCCCAGGGCATTTTTTGAAGGCAGGTGTCATTTAGAGCCCTTCAGTCCTTGTGACTATTAAGCAACCTTTGGCACTGGGTTTAAAGCTGCTGTTGTGGGAAACAGCCACAAGGCGGCAGCATTATTACGTTCTCAACTCTTGTTACTAGGGCAACAGAGTCTTCCTGGAGGTAGTTTTCCAAGGTTGTAAATTAGAGTGGAATGTGCTGGGACAAGCCCCCAGAAGTTTATGTCTCCTAACTTATGTTTGCTTTTTAAATTTAATTTCTATTTCTTATCGGAGTAAATTTGATTAGAGTGTTTTGATTGGCTGTACAGAATCTGCTCAATGATTCATACATATATCTGTTCATCTTCGGAACCTGTTATTATGTATGTGATTACAGAATGTATATTTTAAAGGTTTGGTGATTATATAATTTATATAGTTCATATGTTATATGTTTATATACATTTAACATACATTAGTATATGTTGGTTAACCCCATAGTCCTAATTTACCCATCCTCCCACCTTTCATTTTGGCTAACCGTTAGTATTTTTGATAAGTCTGTGACTGTCTTTTTCTGTGGAAATATGTTCATTGGTAGTAATCTTAGGAAAACATGTATAAATGATTTCATAGGATATTTGTCACACCCTTTTGACTTACTTAACCTTATATGACTATTTCTAGTCTCAACTGTAGTTCTGAAAACGGCATTGTTCATTTTTTTCCCGAGGCTACTCTTCCATTCTGTCCATATACCACTTCTTCTTTGTCCATTCACCTGTTTATGGACCATTTTTTGCTTCCATGTCTTGGGTATTTCAGTATTGTTGCAGTGCACATTTGCCTGCCTCTGTCTTTCCGAATCCAGTTGTCTTAGGTTATAGGCCCAAAATGTGCCCTGCCGCATCATATGGTAGCTCAATGTTTACCTTTTCAAGCAGCTCGATTCAGTTTGCGTTACTGCTGTTACCACTTTACATCCCACCAGCAGCTAGAAGGTACACAGTTCTCTAAAACCCCTTCAGCATTTATAGTTTGTAGACTTTTTGCTGATGGTCATGACTGGTGTGAGCTGAAACCTTTTTGGAGGTTGGATACACATGTGGCTAATAATTCCTTATGCTGAGCTTTAGGCATGTCCTTTTTTTCTTTTCCTTTTTTTTTAAAGGGTGACTACAACTTCCCTCCTCTTATTGACTTCTTGAAAATTTCTCATGTGTTGAATTTTCTTGCCAATTCCATACCCCAGGGCATTTTTTGAGGGCCTGTGTCTTTTACAGCCCTGCAGTCCTTGTGACTATATAAGCAACCATTGGCACTGGGTTTAAAGCTACTGTTGTGGGAAGCAGCCACAAGGCGGCAGCATTATTACGTTCTCAAGTCTTGTTACTAGGACAACACAGTCTTCCTGGAGGTAGTGTTCCGAGCTTGTAAATTAGAGTGCAATGTGCTGGGACAAGCCCCCAGAAGTTTATGTCTCCTAACTTATGTTTGTTTTTTAAATTTAATTTCTATTTCTTATCGGAGTAAATTTGATTAGAGTGTTGTGGTTTTCTGGCTGTACAGAATCTGCTCAATGATTCATACATATGTCTGTTCATCTTCGAACCTGTTAGCATGTATGTGATTACAGAATGTATATTTTAAAGTTATTGGTGATTATATAATTTATATATTTCATATGTTATATGGTTATATACATTTAACATACATTAGTATATGTATTTTAACCCCATTGTCCTAATTTACCCATCCTCCCACCTTTCATTTTGGCTAGCCATTAGTTTATTTGATAAGTCTGTGAGTGTCTTTTTCTGTGGAAATATGTTCATTGGTAGCAATCTTAGGATAACATGTATAAATGATGTCATAGGATATTTGTCATACTCTTTTGACTTACTTAACCTTATATGATTATTTCTAGGCTCAACTGTAGTCCTGAAAACGGCATTGTTCATTTTTTTCCCGAGGCTACTATTCCATTTGGTACGTATCCCACTTCGTCTTTGTCCATTCATCTGTTTATGGACCTTTTTTTTTGCTTCCATGTCTTGGCTATTTCAGTATTGTTGCAGTGCACATTTGCCTGCCTCTGTCTTTCCGATTCCGGTGGTCTTAGGTTATAGGCCCAAAATGTGCCCTGCCGCATCATATGGTAGCTCAATGTTTACCTTTTCAAGCAGCTCGATTCAGTTTGCGTTACTGCTGTTACCACTTTACATCCCACCAGCAGCTAGAAGGTACACAGTTCTCTAAAACCCCTTCAGCATTTATAGTTTGTAGACTTTTTGCTGATGGTCATGACTGGTGTGAGCTGAAACCTTTTTGGAGGTTGGATACGCATGTGGCTAATAATTCCTTATGCTGAGCTTTAGGCATGTCCTTTTTTTCTTTTCCTTTTTTTTAAAGAGTGACTACAACTTCCCTCCTCTTATTGACTTCTTGAAAATTTCTCATGTGTTGAATTTTCTTGCCAATTCCATACCCCAGGGCATTTTTTGAGGGCCTGTGTCTTTTACAGCCCTGCAGTCCTTGTGACTATATAAGCAACCATTGGCACTGGGTTTAAAGCTACTGTTGTGGGAAGCAGCCACAAGGCGGCAGCATAATTACGTTCTCAAGTCTTGTTACTAGGACAACACAGTCTTCCTGGAGGTAGTGTTCCGAGCTTTTAAATTAGAGTGCAATGTGCTGGGACAAGCCCCCAGAAGTTTATGTCTCCTAACTTATGTTTGTTTTTTAAATTTAATTTCTATTTCTTATCGGAGTAAATTTGATTAGAGTGTTGTGGTTTTCTGGCTGTACAGAATCTGCTCAATGATTCATACATATGTCTGTTCATCTTCGAACCTGTTAGCATGTATGTGATTACAGAATGTATATTTTAAAGGTATTGGTGATTATATAATTTATATATTTCATATGTTATATGTTTATATACATTTAACATACATTAGTATATGTATTTTAACCCCATTGTCCTAATTTACCCATCCTCCCACCTTTCATTTTGGCTAGCCATTAGTTTATTTGATAAGTCTGTGAGTGTCTTTTTCTGTGGAAATATGTTCATTGGTAGCAATCTTAGGATAACATGTATAAATGATGTCATAGGATATTTGTCATACCCTTTTGACTTACTTAACCTTATATGATTATTTCTAGGCTCAACTGTAGTCCTGAAAACGGCATTGTTCATTTTTTTCCCGAGGCTACTATTCCATTTGGTACGTATCCCACTTCGTCTTTGTCCATTCATCTGTTTATGGACCTTTTTTTTTGCTTCCATGTCTTTGCTATTTCAGTATTGTTGCAGTGCACATTTGCCTGCCTCTGTCTTTCCGATTCTGGTGGTCTTAGGTTATAGGCCCAAAAGGTGCCCTGCCGCATCATATGGTAGCTCAATTTTTACGTTTTCAAGCAGCTCGATTCAGTTTGCATTAGTGCTGTTACGACTTTATATCCCACCAGCAGCTAGAAGGTACACACTTCTCTAAAACCCCTTCAGCATTTATAGTTTGTAGACTTTTTGCTGATGGTCATGACTGGTGTGAGCTGAAACCTTTTTGGAGGTTGGATACGCATGTGGCTAATAATTCCTTATGCTGAGCTTTAGGCATGTCCTATTTTTTCTTTTCCTTTTGTTTAAAATGAGTGAGTACAACTTCCCTCCTCTTATTGATTTCTTGAAAAGTTTCTTATGTGTTGAATTTTCTTGCCTATTCCCTACCCCAGGGCATTTTTTGAGTGCCTGTGTCACTTACAACCGTGCAGTCCTTGTGACTATATAAGCAACCATTGGCACTGGGTTTAAAGGTGCTGTTTTTGGAGACAGCCACAAGGCGGCAGCATTATTACGTTCTCAAGTCTTGTTACTAGGACAACAGAGTCTTCCTGGAGGTAGTGTTCCGAGCTTTTAAATTAGAGTGCAATGTGCTGGGACAAGCCCCCAGAAGTTTATGTCTCCTTACTTATGTTTGTTTTTTAAATTTAATTTGTATTTTTTATCGGAGTAAATTTGATTAGAGTGTTTTGATATTCTGGCTGTACAGAATCTGTTCAATGATTCATACATATGTCTGTTCATCTTCGGATCCTGTTACCATGTATGTGATCACAGAATATATATTTTGAAGGTATTGGTGATTATATAATTCATATCGTTTATATGTTATATGTTTATATACATTTAACTTACATTAGTATATGTATGTTAACCCCATAGTCCTAACTTACCCATCCCCCCACCTTTCATTTTGGCTAAACATTAGTTTATTTGATAAGTCTGTGAGTGTCTTTTTCTGTGGAAATATGTTCATTGGTAGCAATCTTAAGAAAACTTGTATAAATGATATCATAGGATATTTGTCATACCCTTTTGACTTACTTAACCTTATATGATTTTTTCTAGGCTCAACTGTAGTCCTGAAAACAGCATTGTTCATTTTTCTCCCGAGGCTACTATTCCATTCTGTCCGTATACCACTTCTTCTTTGTCCATTCATCTGTTTATGGACCTTTTTTTTGCTTCCATATCTTGGCTATTTCAGTATTGTTGCAGTGCATATTTGCCTGCCTCTGTCTTTCCAATTTTGGTGGTCTTAGGTTATAGGCCCAAAAGGTGCCCTGCCTCATCATTTGGTAGCTCAATTTTTACCTTTTCAAGCAGCTCGATTCAGTTTGCGTTAGTGCTGTTTCCACTTTACATCCCACCAGCAGCTAGAAGGTACACAGATCTCTAAAACCCCTTCAGCATTTATAGTTTGTAGACATTTTGCTGATGGTAATGACTGGTGTGAGCTGAAACCTTTTTGAATTTGAATTTGTATGTGGCTAATATTTCCTTATACTAAGCTTTAGGCATGTCCTTTTTTTTCTTTTCCTTTTTTTTTTAAAGAGTGAGTACAACTTCCCTCCTCTTATTGACTTCTTGGAAATTTCTCATGTGTTGAATGTTCTTGCCAATTCCCTACCCCAGGGCATATTTTGAGGGCTTGTGTCATTTACAGCCCTGCAGTCCTTATGACTATATAAGCAATCATTGGCACTGGGTTTAAAGTGCTGTTGTGGGAAGCAGCCACAAGGCGGCAGCATTATTGCGTTCTCAAGTCTTGTTACTAGGAGAACAGAGTCTTCCTGGAGGTAGTGTTCCGAGCTTTTAAATTAGAGTGCAATGTGCTGGGACAAGCCCCCAGAAGTTTATGTCTCCTTACTTATGTTTGTTTTTTAAATTTAATTTGTATTTTTTATCGGAGTAAATTTGATTAGAGTGTTTTGATTGTCTGGCTGTACAGAATCTGTTCAATGATTCATACATATATCTGTTCATCTTCAGAACCTGTTAGCATGTATGTGATTACAGAATGTATATTTTAAAGGTATTGGTGATTATATTATTTATATAGTTCATATATTATATGTTTATATACATTTAACATACATTAGTATATGTATGTTAACCCCATTGTCCTAATTTACCCATCCTCCCACCTTTCATTTTGGCTAACCATTAGTTTATTTGATAAGTCTGTGAGTGTCTTTTTCTGTGGAAATATGTTCATTGGTAGCAATCTTAGGATAACATGTATTAATGATATCATAGGATATTTGTCATACCCTTTTGACTTACTTAACCTTATATGATTATTTCTAGGCTCAACTCTCGTCCTGAAAACGGCATTGTTCATTTTTTTCCAGAGGCTTCTATTCCATTTGGTACGTGTACCATTTCGTCTTTGTCCATTCATCTGTTTATGGACCTTTTTTTTGCTTCCATGTCTTGGCTATTTCAATATTGTTGCAGTGCACATTTGCCTGCCTCTGTCTTTCCGAATCCACTTGTCTTAGGTTATAGGCCCAAAATGTGCCCTGCCGCATCATATGGTAGCTCAATGTTTACCTTTTCAAGCAGCTCGATTCAGTTTGCGTTACTGCTGTTACCACTTTACATCCCCCCAGAGCTAGAAGGTACACAGTTCTCTAAAACCCCTTCAGCATTTATAGTTTGTAGACTTTTTGCTGATGGTCATGACTGGTGTGAGCTGAAACCTTTTTGGAGGTTGGATACGCATGTGGCTAATAATTCCTTATGCTGAGCTTTAGGCATGTCCTTTTTTTCTTTTCCTTTTTTTTTAAAGAGTGACTACAACTTCCCTCCTCTTATTGACTTCTTGAAAATTTCTCATGTGTTGAATTTTCTTGCCAATTCCATACCCCAGGGCATTTTTTGAGGGCCTGTGTCTTTTACAGCCCTGCAGTCCTTGTGACTATATAAGCAACCATTGGCACTGGGTTTAAAGCTACTGTTGTGGGAAGCAGCCACAAGGCGGCAGCATTATTACGTTCTCAAGTCTTGTTACTAGGAGAACACAGTCTTCCTGGAGGTAGTGTTCCGAGCTTGTAAATTAGAGTGCAATGTGCTGGGACAAGCCCCCAGAAGTTTATGTCTCCTAACTTATGTTTGTTTTTTAAATTTAATTTCTATTTCTTATCGGAGTAAATTTGATTAGAGTGTTGTGGTTTTCTGGCTGTACAGAATCTGCTCAATGATTCATACATATGTCTGTTCATCTTCGAACCTGTTAGCATGTATGTGATTACAGAATGTATATTTTAAAGTTATTGGTGATTATATAATTTATATATTTCATATGTTATATGTTTATATACATTTAACATACATTAGTATATGTATTTTAACCCCATTGTCCTAATTTACCCATCCTCCCACCTTTCATTTTGGCTAGCCATTAGTTTATTTGATAAGTCTGTGAGTGTCTTTTTCTGTGGAAATATGTTCATTGGTAGCAATCTTAGGATAACATGTATAAATGATGTCATAGGATATTTGTCATACCCTTTTGACTTACTTAACCTTATATGATTATTTCTAGGCTCAACTGTAGTCCTGAAAACGGCATTGTTCATTTTTTTCCCGAGGCTACTATTCCATTTGGTACGTATCCCACTTCGTCTTTGTCCATTCATCTGTTTATGGACCTTTTTTTTTGCTTCCATGTCTTTGCTATTTCAGTATTGTTGCAGTGCACATTTGCCTGCCTCTGTCTTTCCGATTCTGGTGGTCTTAGGTTATAGGCCCAAAAGGTGCCCTGCCGCATCATATGGTAGCTCAATTTTTACGTTTTCAAGCAGCTCGATTCAGTTTGCATTAGTGCTGTTACGACTTTATATCCCACCAGCAGCTAGAAGGTACACACTTCTCTAAAACCCCTTCAGCATTTATAGTTTGTAGACTTTTTGCTGATGGTCATGACTGGTGTGAGCTGAAACCTTTTTGGAGGTTGGATACGCATGTGGCTAATAATTCCTTATGCTGAGCTTTAGGCATGTCCTATTTTTTCTTTTCCTTTTTTTTAAAATGAGTGAGTACAACTTCCCTCCTCTTATTGATTTCTTGAAAAGTTTCTTATGTGTTGAATTTTCTTGCCTATTCCCTACCCCAGGGCATTTTTTGAGTGCCTGTGTCACTTACAACCGTGCAGTCCTTGTGACTATATAAGCAACCATTGGCACTGGGTTTAAAGGTGCTGTTTTTGGAGACAGCCACAAGGCGGCAGCATTATTACGTTCTCAAGTCTTGTTACTAGGACAACAGAGTCTTCCTGGAGGTAGTGTTCCGAGCTTTTAAATTAGAGTGCAATGTGCTGGGACAAGCCCCCAGAAGTTTATGTCTCCTTACTTATGTTTGTTTTTTAAATTTAATTTGTATTTTTTATCGGAGTAAATTTGATTAGAGTGTTTTGATTGTCTGGCTGTACAGAATCTGTTCAATGATTCATACATATGTCTGTTCATCTTCGGATCCTGTTACCATGTATGTGATCACAGAATATATATTTTGAAGGTATTGGTGATTATATAATTCATATCGTTTATATGTTATATGTTTATATACATTTAACTTACATTAGTATATATATGTTAACCCCATAGTCCTAACTTACCCATCCCCCCACCTTTCATTTTGGCTAACCATTAGTTTATTTGATAAGTCTGTGAGTGTCTTTTTCTGTGGAAATATGTTCATTGGTAGCAATCTTAAGAAAACTTGTATAAATGATATCATAGGATATTTGTCATACCCTTTTGACTTACTTAACCTTATATGATTTTTTCTAGGCTCAACTGTAGTCCTGAAAACAGCATTGTTCATTTTTCTCCCGAGGCTACTATTCCATTCTGTCCGTATACCACTTCTTCTTTGTCCATTCATCTGTTTATGGACCTTTTTTTTGCTTCCATATCTTGGCTATTTCAGTATTGTTGCAGTGCATATTTGCCTGCCTCTGTCTTTCCAATTTTGGTGGTCTTAGGTTATAGGCCCAAAAGGTGCCCTGCCTCATCATTTGGTAGCTCAATTTTTACCTTTTCAAGCAGCTCGATTCAGTTTGCGTTAGTGCTGTTTCCACTTTACATCCCACCAGCAGCTAGAAGGTACACAGATCTCTAAAACCCCTTCAGCATTTATAGTTTGTAGACATTTTGCTGATGGTAATGACTGGTGTGAGCTGAAACCTTTTTGAATTTGAATTTGTATGTGGCTAATATTTCCTTATACTAAGCTTTAGGCATGTCCTTTTTTTTCTTTTCCTTTTTTTTTTAAAGAGTGAGTACAACTTCCCTCCTCTTATTGACTTCTTGGAAATTTCTCATGTGTTGAATGTTCTTGCCAATTCCCTACCCCAGGGCATATTTTGAGGGCTTGTGTCATTTACAGCCCTGCAGTCCTTATGACTATATAAGCAATCATTGGCACTGGGTTTAAAGTGCTGTTGTGGGAAGCAGCCACAAGGCGGCAGCATTATTGCGTTCTCAAGTCTTGTTACTAGGAGAACAGAGTCTTCCTGGAGGTAGTGTTCCGAGCTTTTAAATTAGAGTGCAATGTGCTGGGACAAGCCCCCAGAAGTTTATGTCTCCTTACTTATGTTTGTTTTTTAAATTTAATTTGTATTTTTTATCGGAGTAAATTTGATTAGAGTGTTTTGATTGTCTGGCTGTACAGAATCTGTTCAATGATTCATACATATATCTGTTCATCTTCAGAACCTGTTAGCATGTATGTGATTACAGAATGTATATTTTAAAGGTATTGGTGATTATATTATTTATATAGTTTATATATTATATGTTTATATACATTTAACATACATTAGTATATGTATGTTAACCCCATTGTCCTAATTTACCCATCCTCCCACCTTTCATTTTGGCTAACCATTAGTTTATTTGATAAGTCTGTGAGTGTCTTTTTCTGTGGAAATATGTTCATTGGTAGCAATCTTAGGATAACATGTATTAATGATATCATAGGATATTTGTCATACCCTTTTGACTTACTTAACCTTATATGATTATTTCTAGGCTCAACTCTCGTCCTGAAAACGGCATTGTTCATTTTTTTCCAGAGGCTTCTATTCCATTTGGTACGTGTACCATTTCGTCTTTGTCCATTCATCTGTTTATGGACCTTTTTTTTGCTTCCATGTCTTGGCTATTTCAATATTGTTGCAGTGCACATTTGCCTGCCTCTGTCTTTCCGAATCCAGTTGTCTTAGGTTATAGGCCCAAAATGTGCCCTGCCGCATCATATGGTAGCTCAATGTTTACCTTTTCAAGCAGCTCGATTCAGTTTGCGTTACTGCTGTTACCACTTTACATCCCCCCAGCAGCTAGAAGGTACACAGTTCTCTAAAACCCCTTCAGCATTTATAGTTTGTAGACTTTTTGCTGATGGTCATGACTGGTGTGAGCTGAAACCTTTTTGGAGGTTGGATACGCATGTGGCTAATAATTCCTTATGCTGAGCTTTAGGCATGTCCTTTTTTTCTTTTCCTTTTTTTTTAAAGAGTGACTACAACTTCCCTCCTCTTATTGACTTCTTGAAAATTTCTCATGTGTTGAATTTTCTTGCCAATTCCATACCCCAGGGCATTTTTTGAGGGCCTGTGTCTTTTACAGCCCTGCAGTCCTTGTGACTATATAAGCAACCATTGGCACTGGGTTTAAAGCTACTGTTGTGGGAAGCAGCCACAAGGCGGCAGCATTATTACGTTCTCAAGTCTTGTTACTAGGAGAACACAGTCTTCCTGGAGGTAGTGTTCCGAGCTTGTAAATTAGAGTGCAATGTGCTGGGACAAGCCCCCAGAAGTTTATGTCTCCTAACTTATGTTTGTTTTTTAAATTTAATTTCTATTTCTTATCGGAGTAAATTTGATTAGAGTGTTGTGGTTTTCTGGCTGTACAGAATCTGCTCAATGATTCATACATATGTCTGTTCATCTTCGAACCTGTTAGCATGTATGTGATTACAGAATGTATATTTTAAATGTATTGGTGATTATATAATTTATATAGTTCATATGTTATATGTTTATATACATTTAACATACATTAGTATATGTATGTTAACCCCATAGTCCTAATTTACCCATCCTCCCACCTTTCATTTTGGCTAGCCATTAGTTTATTTGATAAGTCTGTGAGTGTCTTTTTCTGTGGAAATATGTTCATTGGTAGCAATCTTAGGATAACATGTATAAATGATGTCATAGGATATTTGTCATACCCTTTTGACTTACTTAACCTTATATGATTATTTCTAGGCTCAACTGTAGTCCTGAAAACGGCATTGTTCATTTTTTTCCCGAGGCTACTATTCCATTTGGTACGTATCCCACTTCGTCTTTGTCCATTCATCTGTTTATGGACCTTTTTTTTTGCTTCCATGTCTTGGCTATTTCAATATTGTTGCAATGCACATTTGCCTGCCTCTCTCTTTCCGAATCTGGTGGTCTTAGGTTATAGGCCCAAAAGGTGCCCTGCCGCACCATATGGTAACTCAATTTTTACCTTTTCAAGCAGCTCGATTCAGTTTGCGTTACTGCTGTTACCACTTTACATCCCACCAGCAGCTAGAAGGTACACACTTCTCTAAAACCCCTTCAGCATTTATTGTTTGTAGACTTTTTGCTGATGGTCATGACTGGAGTGAGCTGAAACCTTTTTGAATTTGAATTTGCATGTGGCTAATAATTCCTTATACTGAGCTTTAGGCATGTCCTTTTTTTCTTTTCCTTTTTTTTTTAAAGAGTGAGTACAACTTCCCTCCTCTTATTGACTTCTTGGAAATTTCTCATGTGTTGAATGTTCTTGCCAATTCCCTACCCCAGGGCATATTTTGAGGGCTTGTGTCTTTTAAAGCCCTGCAGTCCTTGTGACTATATAAGCAACCATTGGCACTGGGTTTAAAGCTACTGTTGTGGGAAGCAGCCACAAGGCGGCAGCATTATTGCGTTCTCAAGTCTTGTTACTAGGAGAACAGAGTCTTCCTGGAGGTAGTGTTCTGAGCTTGTAAATTAGAGTGCAATATGCTGGGACAAGCCCCCAGAAGTTTATGTCTCCTAACTTATGTTTTTTTTTTAAATTTAATTTCTATTTCTTATCGGAGTAAATTTGATTAGAGTGTTGTGGTTTTCTGGCTGTACAGAATCTGCTCAATGATTCATACATATGTCTGTTCATCTTCGAACCTGTTAGCATGTATGTGATTACAGAATGTATATTTTAAAGGTATTGGTGATTATATAATTTATATATTTCATATGTTATAGGTTTATATACATTTAACATACATTAGTATATGTATTTTAACCCCATAGTCCTAATTTACCCATCCTCCCACCTTTCATTTTGGCTAGCCATTAGTTTATTTGATAAGTCTGTGAGTGTCTTTTTCTGTGGAAATATGTTCATTGGTAGCAATCTTAGGATAACATGTATAAATGATGTCCTAGGATATTTGTCATACCCTTTTGACTTACTTAACCTTATATGATTATTTCTAGGCTCAACTGTAGTCCTGAAAACGGCATTGTTCATTTTTTTCCCGAGGCTACTATTCCATTTGGTACGTATCCCACTTCGTCTTTGTCCATTCATCTGTTTATGGACCTTTTTTTTGCTTCCATGTCTTGGCTATTTCAATATTGTTGCAATGCACATTTGCCTGCCTCTCTCTTTCCGAATCTGGTGGTCTTAGGTTATAGGCCCAAAAGGTGACCTGCCGCATCATATGGTAGCTCAATTTTTAACTTTTCAAGCAGCTCCATTCAGTTTGCGTTAGTGCTGTTGCCACTTTACATCCCACCAGCAGCTAGAAGGTACACAGATCTCTAAAACCCCTTCAGCATTTATAGTTTGTAGACATTTTGCTGATGGTAATGACTGGTGTGAGCTGAAACCTTTTTGAATTTGAATTTGTATGTGGCTAATAATTCCTTATACTGAGCTTTAGGCATGTCCTTTTTTTTCTTTTCCTTTTTTTTTTTAAAGAGTGAGTACAACTCCCCTCCTCTTATTGACTTCTTGAAAAATTTCTCATGTGTTGGATTTTCTTGCCTATTCCCTACCCCAGGGCAATTTTTGAGGGCCTGTGTCATTTACAGCCCTGCAGTCCTTGTGACTATATAAGCAACCATTGTCACTGGGTTTAAAGCTGCTGTTTTGGGAGACAGCCACAAGGCGGCAGCATTATTACGTTCTCAAGTCTTGTTACTAGGACAACAGAGTCTTCCTGGAGGTAGTGTTCCGAGCTTGTAAATTAGAGTGCAATGTGCTGGGACAAGCCCCCAGAAGTTTATGTCTCCTTACTTATGTTTGTTTTTTAAATTTAATTTGTCTTTCTTATCGGAGTAAATTTGATTAGAGTGTTTTGATTGTCTGGCTGTACAGAATCTGCTCAATGATTCACACATATGTCTGTTCATCTTCGGATCCTGTTACCATGTATGTGATTACAGAATGTATATTTTGAAGGTATTGGTGAATATATAATTCATATCATTTATATGTTATATGTTTATATACATTTAACTTACATTAGTATATGTATGTTAACCCCATAGTCCTAATTTACCCATCCTCCCACCTTTCATTTTGGCTAACCATTAGTTTATTTGATAAGTCTGTGAGTGTCTTTTTCTGTGGAAATATGTTCATTGGTAGCAATCTTAGGAAAACTTGTATAAATAATATCATAGGATATTTGTAATACCCTTTTGTCTTACTTAACCTTATATGATTATTTCTAGTCTCAACTCTAGTCCTGAAAACGGCATTGTTCATTTTTTTCCCGAGGCTACTCTTCCATTCTGTCCATATACCACTTCTTCTTTGTCCATTCACCTGTTTATGGACCTTTTTTTTGCTTCCATGTCTTTGCTATTTCAGTATTGTTGCAGTGCACATTTGCCTGCCTCTGTCTTTCCGATTCTGGTGGTCTTAGGTTATAGGCCCAAAAGGTGCCCTGCCGCATCATATGGTAGCTCAATTTTTACGTTTTCAAGCAGCTCGATTCAGTTTGCATTAGTGCTGTTACGACTTTATATCCCACCAGCAGCTAGAAGGTACACACTTCTCTAAAACCCCTTCAGCATTTATAGTTTGTAGACTTTTTGCTGATGGTAATGACTGGTGTGAGCTGAAACCTTTTTGGAGGTTGGATACGCATGTGGCTAATAATTCCTTATGCTGAGCTTTAGGCATGTCCTATTTTTTCTTTTCCTTTTTTTTCAAAAGAGTGAGTACAACTTCCCTCCTCTTATTGATTTCTTGAAAAGTTTCTTATGTGTTGAATTTTCTTGCCTATTCCCTACCCCAGGGCATTTTTTGAGTGCCTGTGTCATTTACAACCGTGCAGTCCTTGTGACTATATAAGCTACCATTGGCACTGGGTTTAAAGGTGCTGTTTTTGGAGACAGCCACAAGGCGGCAGCATTATTACGTTCTCAAGTCTTGTTACTAGGACAACAGAGTCTTCCTGGAGGTAGTGTTCCGAGCTTTTAAATTAGAGTGCAATGTGCTGGGACAAGCCCCCAGAAGTTTATGTCTCCTTACTTATGTTTGTTTTTTAAATTTAATTTGTATTTTTTATCGGAGTAAATTTGATTAGAGTGTTTTTATTGTCTGGCTGTACAGAATCTGTTCAATGATTCATACATATGTCTGTTCATCTTCGGATCCTGTTACCATGTATGTGATTACAGAATGTATATTTTGAAGGTATTGGTGATTATATAATTCATATCATTTATATGTTATATGTTTATATACATTTAACTTATATTAGTATATGTATGTTAACCCCATAGTCCTAATTTACCCATCCCCCCACCTTTCATTTTGGCTAACCATTAGTTTATTTGATAAGTCTGTGAGTGTCTTTTTCAGTGGAAATATGTTCATTGGTAGCAATCTTAGGATAACATGTATAAATGATATCATAGGATATTTGTCATACCCTTTTGACTTACTTAACCTTATATGATTATTTCTAGGCTCAACTCTAGTCCTGAAAACGGCATTGTTCATTTTTTTCCAGAGGCTACTATTCCATTTGGTACGTATACCATTTCGTCTTTGTCCTTTCATCTGTTTATGGACCTTTTTTTTGCTTCCATGTCTTGGCTATTTCAATATTGTTGCAGCGCACATTTGCCTGCCTCTGTCTTTCCGAATCCGGTGGTCTTAGGTTATAGGCCCAAAAGGTGCCCTACCGCATCATATGGTAGCTCAATGTTTACCTTTTCAAGCAGCTCAATTCAGTTTGCGTTACTGCTGTTACCACTTTACATCCAAACAGCAGCTAGAAGGTACACAGTTCTCTAAAACCCCTTCAGCATTTATAGTTTGTAGACTTTTTGCTGATGGTCATGACTGTTGTGAGCTGAAACCTTTTTGGAGGTTGGATACACATGTGGCTAATAATTCCTTATGCTGAGCTTTAGGCATGTCCTTTTTTTCTTTTACTTTTTTTTTAGAGTGAGTACAACTTCCGTACTCTTATTGACTTCTTGAAAATTTCTCATGTGTTGAATTTCCTTGCCTATTCCCTACTCCAGGGCATTTTTTGAGGGTCTGTGTCTTTTACAGCCCTGCAGTCCTTGTGACTATATAAGCAACCATTGGTACTGGGTTTAAAGCTACTGTTGTGGGAAGCAGCCACAAGGCGGCAGCATTATTACGTTCTCAAGTCTTGTTACTAGGACAACACAGTCTTCCTGGAGGTAGTGTTCCGAGCCTGTAAATTAGAGTGCAATGTCCTGGGACAAGCCCCCAGAAGTTTATGTCTCCTAACTTATGTTTGTTTTTTAAATTTAATTTCTATTTCTTATCGGAGTAAATTTGATTAGAGTGTTGTGGTTTTCTGGCTGTACAGAATCTGCTCAATGATTCATACATATGTCTGTTCATCTTCGGATCCTGTTACCATGTATGTGATTACAGAATGTATATTTTAAAGGTATTGGTGAATATATAATTCATATCATTTATATGTTATATGTTTATATACATTTAACATACATTAGTATATGTATGTTAACCCCATAGTCCTAATTTACCCATCCTCCCACCTTTCATTTTGGCTAACCATTAGTTTATATGATAAGTCTGTGAGTTTCTTTTTCTGTGGAAATATGTTCATTGGTAGCAATCTTAGGATAACATGTATAAATGATATCATAGGATATTTCATACCCTTTTGACTTACTTAACCTTATATGATTATTTCTAGGCTCAACTCTAGTCCTGAAAACAGCATTGTTCATTTTTTTCCAGAGGCTACTATTCCATTTGGTACGTATACCATTTCGTCTTTGTCCATTCATCTGTTTATGGACCTTTTTTTGCTTCCATGTCTTGGCTATTTCAGTATTGTTGCAGTGCACATTTGCCTGCCTCTGTCTTTCCGATTCTGGTGGTCTTAGGTTATAGGCCCAAAAGGTGCCCTGCCGCATCGTATGGTAACTCAATTTTTACCTTTTCAAGCAGCTCCATTCAGTTTGCATTAGTGGTATTACTTCTTTACATCCCACCAGCAGCTAGAAGGTACACATTCCTCTAAAACCCCTTCAGCATTTATAGTTTGTAGACTTTTTGATGATGGTCATGAGTGGTGTTACCTGAAACCTTTTTGAATTTGAATTTGCATGTGGCTAATAATTCCTTACACTGAGCTTTAGGCATGTCATTTTTTTCTTTTCCTTTTGTTTTAAAGAGTGAGTACAACTTCCCTCCTCTTATTGACTTCTTGAAAAGTTTCTCATGTGATGAATTTTTTTGCCTATTCCCTACCCCAGGGCATTTTTTGAAGGCAGGTGTCATTTAGAGCCCTTCAGTCCTTGTGACTATTAAGCAACCTTTGGCACTGGGTTTAAAGCTGCTGTTGTGGGAAACAGCCACAAGGCGGCAGCATTGTTACGTTCTCAACTCTTGTTACTAGGGCAACAGAGTCTTCCTGGAGGTAGTTTTCCAAGGTTGTAAATTAGAGTGGAATGTGCTGGGACAAGCCCCCAGAAGTTTATGTCTCCTAACTTATGTTTGCTTTTTAAATTTAATTTCTATTTCTTATCGGAGTAAATTTGATTAGAGTGTTTTGATTGGCTGTACAGAATCTGCTCAATGATTCATACATATATCTGTTCATCTTCGGAACCTGTTATCAAGTATGTGATCACAGAATATATATTTTGAAGGTATTGGTGATTATATAATTCATATCGTTTATATGTTATATGTTTATATACATTTAACTTACATTAGTATATGTATGTTAACCCCATAGTCCTAACTTACCCATCCCCCCACGTTTCATTTTGGCTAACCATTAGTTTATTTGATAAGTCTGTGAGTGTCTTTTTCTGTGGAAATATGTTCATTGGTAGCAATCTTAAGAAAACTTGTATAAATGATATCATAGGATATTTGTCATACCCTTTTGACTTACTTAACATTATATGATTTTTTCTAGCCTCAACTGTAGTCCTGAAAACAGCATTGTTCATTTTTCTCCCAAGGCTACTATTCCATTCTGTCCGTATACCACTTCTTCTTTGTCCATTCATCTGTTTATGGACCTTTTTTTTGCTTCCATATCTTGGCTATTTCAGTATTGTTGCAGTGCATACTTGCCTGCCTCTGTCTTTCCAATTTTGGTGGTCTTAGGTTATAGGCCCAAAAGGTGCCCTGCCGCATCATTTGGTAGCTCAATTTTTACCTTTTCAAGCAGCTCGATTCAGTTTGCGTTAGTGCTGTTTCCACTTTACATCCCACCAGCAGCTAGAAGGTACACAGATCTCTAAAACCCCTTCAGCATTTATAGTTTGTAGACATTTTGCTGATGGTAATGACTGGTGTGAGCTGAAATCTTTTTGAATTTGAATTTGTATGTGGCTAATAATTCCTTATACTAAGCTTTAGGCATGTCCTTTTTTTTCTTTTCCTTTTTTTTTTAAAGAGTGAGTACAACTTCCCTCCTCTTATTGACTTCTTGGAAATTTCTCATGTGTTGAATGTTCTTGCCAATTCCCTACCCCAGGGCATATTTTGAGGGCTTGTGTCATTTACAGCCCTGCAGTCCTTGTGACTATATAAGCAATCATTGGCACTGGGTTTAAAGTGCTGTTGTGGGAAGCAGCCACAAGGCGGCAGCATTATTGTGTTCTCAAGTCTTGTTACTAGGAGAACAGAGTATTACTGGAGGTAGTGTTCTGAGCTTGTAAATTAGAGTGCAATATGCTGGGACAAGCCCCCAGAAGTTTATGTCTCCTAACTTATGTTTTCTTTTTAAAATTTAATTTCTATTTCTTATCGGAGTAAATTTGATTAGAGTGTTTTGATTGTCTGGCTGTACAGAATCTGCTCAATGATTCATACATATGTCTGTTCATCTTCGGATCCTGTTACCATGTATGTGATCACAGAATATATATTTTGAAGGTATTGGTGATTATATAATTCATATCGTTTATATGTTATATGTTTATATACATTTAACTTACATTAGTATATGTATGTTAACCCCATAGTCCTAACTTACCCATCCCCCCACCTTTCATTTTGGCTAACCATTAGTTTATTTGATAAGTCTGTGAGTGTCTTTTTCTGTGGAAATATGTTCATTGGTAGCAATCTTAAGAAAACTTGTATAAATGATATCATAGGATATTTGTCATACCCTTTTGACTTACTTAACCTTATATGATTTTTTCTAGGCTCAACTGTAGTCCTGAAAACAGCATTGTTCATTTTTCTCCCGAGGCTACTATTCCATTCTGTCCGTATACCACTTCTTCTTTGTCCATTCATCTGTTTATGGACCTTTTTTTTGCTTCCATATCTTGGCTATTTCAGTATTGTTGCAGTGCATATTTGCCTGCCTCTGTCTTTCCAATTTTGGTGGTCTTAGGTTATAGGCCCAAAAGGTGCCCTGCCGCATCATTTGGTAGCTCAATTTTTACCTTTTCAAGCAGCTCGATTCAGTTTGCGTTAGTGCTGTTTCCACTTTACATCCCACCAGCAGCTAGAAGGTACACAGATCTCTAAAACCCCTTCAGCATTTATAGTTTGTAGACATTTTGCTGATGGTAATGACTGGTGTGAGCTGAAACCTTTTTGAATTTGAATTTGTATGTGGCTAATAATTCCTTATACTAAGCTTTAGGCATGTCCTTCTTTTTTTTTCCTTTTTTTTTAAAGAGTGAGTACAACTCCCCTCCTCTTATTGACTTCTTGAAAAATTTCTCATGTGTTGGATTTTCTTGCCTATTCCCTACCCCAGGGCAATTTTTGAGGGCCTGTGTCATTTACAGCCCTGCAGTCCTTGTGACTATATAAGCAACCATTGTCATTGGGTTTAAAGCTGCTGTTTTGGGAGACAGCCACAAGGCGGCAGCATTATTACGTTCTCAAGTCTTGTTACTAGGACAACAGAGTCTTCCTGGAGGTAGTGTTCCGAGCTTGTAAATTAGAGTGCAATGTGCTGGGACAAGCCCCCAGAAGTTTATGTCTCCTTACTTATGTTTGTTTTTTAAATTTAATTTGTCTTTCTTATCGGAGTAAATTTGATTAGAGTGTTTTGATTGTCTGGCTGTACAGAATCTGCTCAATGATTCACACATATGTCTGTTCATCTTCGGATCCTGTTACCATGTATGTGATTACAGAATGTATATTTTGAAGGTATTGGTGAATATATAATTCATATCATTTATATGTTATATGTTTATATACATTTAACTTACATTAGTATATGTATGTTAACCCCATAGTCCTAATTTACCCATCCTCCCACCTTTCATTTTCGCTAACCATTAGTTTATTTGATAAGTCTGTGAGTGTCTTTTTCTATGGAAATATGTTCATTGGTAGCAATCTTAGGATAACATGTATTAATAATATCATAGGATATTTGTAATACCCTTTTGTCTTACTTAACCTTATATGATTATTTCTAGTCTCAACTCTACTCCTGAAAACGGCATTGTTCATTTTTTTCCCGAGGCTACTCTTCCATTCTGTCCATATACCACTTCTTCTTTGTCCATTCATCTGTTTATGGACCTTTTTTTTGCTTCCATATCTTGGCTATTTCAGTATTGTTGCAGTGCATATTTGCCTGCCTCTGTCTTTCC
Organism: Balaenoptera physalus; assembly: GCF_965194825.1. NCBI lineage: Eukaryota > Metazoa > Chordata > Mammalia > Artiodactyla > Balaenopteridae > Balaenoptera > Balaenoptera physalus. The sequence goes on along the minus strand of NW_028124959.1, from coordinate 81,574 downwards.
AATTTTGGTGGTCTTAGGTTATAGGCCCAAAATGTGCCCTGCCCCATCATTTGGTAGCTCAATTTTTACCTTTTCAAGCAGCTCGATTCAGTTTGCGTTAGTGCTGTTTCCACTTTACGTCCCACCAGCAGCTAGAAGGTACACAATTCTCTAAAACCCCTTCAGCATTTATAGTTTGTAGACTTTTTGCTGATGGTCATGACTGGTGTCACCTGAAACCTTTTTGAATTTGAATTTGCATGTGGCTAATAATTCCTTATACTGAGCTTTAGGCATGTCCTTTTTTATTCTTTTCCTTTTTTTTTTAAAGAGTGAGTACAACTTCCCTCCTCTTATTGACTTCTTGAAAAGTTACTCATGTGTTGAATTTTTTTGCCTATTCCCTACTCCAGGGCATTCTTTGAGGGCCGGTGTCATTTAGAGCCCTGCAGTCCTTGTGACTATTAAGCAACCTTTGGCACTGGGTTTAAAGCTGCTGTTGTGGGAAACAGCCACAAGGTGGCAGCATTATTACGTTCTCAACTCTTGTTACTAGGGCAACAGAGTCTTCCTGGAGGTAGTTTTCCAAGGTTGTAAATTAGAGTGGAATGTGCTGGGACAAGCCCCCAGAAGTTTATGTCTCCTAACTTATGTTTGCTTTTTAAATTTAATTTCTATTTCTTATCAGAGTCAGTTTGCTTAGAGTGTTTTGATTGTCTGGCTGTACAGAATCTGCTCAATGATTCATACATATGTCTGTTCATCTTCGGATCCTGCTACCATGTACGTGATTACAGAATGTATATTTTTGAAGCTATTGGTGATGATATAATGCATATAGTTTATATGTGATATGTTTATATACATTTAACATACATTAGTATATGTATGTTAACCCCATTGTCCTAATTTACCCATCCTCCCACCTTTCATTTTGGCTAACCATTAGTTTTTTTGATAAGTCTGTGAGTGTCTTTTTCTGTGGAAATATGTTCATTGGTAGCAATCTTAGGATAACATGTATTAATGATATCATAGGATATTTGTCATACCCTTTTGACTTACTTAACCTTATATGATTATTTCTAGGCTCAACTCTAGTCCTGAAAACGGCATTGTTCATTTTTTTCCAGAGGTTTGTATTCCATTTGGTACGTGTACCATTTCGTCTTTGTCCATTCATCTGTTTATGGACCTTTTTTTTGCTTCCATGTCTTGGCTATTTCAATATTGTTGCAGTGCACATTTGCCTGCCTCTGTCTTTCCGAATCCAGTTGTCTTAGGTTATAGGCCCAAAATGTGCCCTGCCGCATCATATGGTAGCTCAATGTTTACCTTTTCAAGCAGCTCGATTCATTTTGCGTTACTGCTGTTACCACTTTACATCCCACCAGCAGCTAGAAGGTACACAGTTCTCTAAAACCCCTTCAGCATTTATAGTTTGTAGACTTTTTGCTGATGGTCATGACTGGTGTGAGCTGAAACCTTTTTGGAGGTTGGATACGCATGTGGCTAATAATTCCTTATGCTGAGCTTTAGGCATGTCCTTTTTTTCTTTTCCTTTTTTTTTAAAGAGTGACTACAACTTCCCTCCTCTTATTGACTTCTTGAAAATTTCTCATGTGTTGAATTTTCTTGCCAATTCCATACCCCAGGGCATTTTTTGAGGGCCTGTGTCTTTTACAGCCCTGCAGTCCTTGTGACTATATAAGCAACCATTGGCACTGGGTTTAAAGCTACTGTTGTGGGAAGCAGCCACAAGGCGGCAGCATTATTAAGTTCTCAAGTCTTCTTAGTAGGACAACACAGTCTTCCTGGAGGTAGTGTTCCGAGCTTGTAAATTAGAGTGCAATGTGCTGGGACAAGCCCCCAGAAGTTTATGTCTCCTAACTTATGTTTGTTTTTTAAATTTAATTTGTATTTTTTATCGGAGTAAATTTGATTAGAGTGTTGTGGTTTTCTGGCTGTACAGAATCTGCTCAATGATTCATACATATGTCTGTTCATCTTCGAACCTGTTAGCATGTATGTGATTACAGAATGTATATTTTAAAGGTATTGGTGATTATATAATTTATATATTTCATATGTTATATGTTTATATACATTTAATATACATTAGTATATGTATTTTAACCCCATAGTCCTAATTTACCCATCCTCCCACCTTTCATTTTGGCTAGCCATTAGTTTATTTGATAAGTCTGTGAGTGTCTTTTTCTGTGGAAATATGTTCATTGGTAGCAATCTTAGGATAACATGTATAAATGATGTCATAGGATATTTGTCATACCCTTTTGACTTACTTAACCTTATATGATTATTTCTAGGCTCAACTGTAGTCCTGAAAACGGCATTGTTCATTTTTTTCCCGAGGCTACTATTCCATTTGGTACGTATCCCACTTCGTCTTTGTCCATTCATCTGTTTATGGACCTTTTTTTTGCTTCCATGTCTTGGCTATTTCAATATTGTTGCAATGCACATTTGCCTGCCTCTCTCTTTCCGAATCTGGTGGTCTTAGGTTATAGGCCCAAAAGGTGCCCTGCCGCACCATATGGTAACTCAATTTTTACCTTTTCAAGCAGCTCGATTCAGTTTGCGTTACTGCTGTTGCCACTTTACATCCCACCAGCAGCTAGAAGGTACACAGATCTCTAAAACCCCTTCAGCATTTATAGTTTGTAGACATTTTGCTGATGGTAATGACTGGTGTGAGCTGAAACCTTTTTGAATTTGAATTTGTATGTGGCTAATAATTCCTTATACTAAGCTTTTGGCATGTCCTTTTTTTTCTTTTCCTTTTTTTTTTTAAAGAGTGAGTACAACTCCCCTCCTCTTATTGACTTCTTGAAAAATTTCTCATTTGTTGGATTTTCTTGCCTATTCCCTACCCCAGGGCAATTTTTGAGGGCCTGTGTCATTTACAGCCCTGCAGTCCTTGTGACTATATAAGCAACCATTGTCACTGGGTTTAAAGCTGCTGTTTTGGGAGACAGCCACAAGGCGGCAGCATTATTACGTTCTCAACACTTGTTACTAGGACAACAGAGTCTTCCTGGAGGTAGTGTTCCGAGCTTGTAAATTAGAGTGCAATGTGCTGGGACAAGCCCCCAGAAGTTTATGTCTCCTTACTTATGTTTGTTTTTTAAATTTAATTTGTCTTTCTTATCGGAGTAAATTTGATTAGAGTGTTTTGATTGTCTGGCTGTACAGAATCTGCTCAATGATTCACACATATGTCTGTTCATCTTCGGATCCTGTTACCATGTATGTGATTACAGAATGTATATTTTGAAGGTATTGGTGAATATATAATTCATATCATTTATATGTTATATGTTTATATACATTTAACTTACATTAGTATATGTATGTTAACCCCATAGTCCTAATTTACCCATCCTCCCACCTTTCATTTTGGCTAACCATTAGTTTATTTGATAAGTCTGTGAGTGTCTTTTTCTGTGGAAATATGTTCATTGGTAGCAATCTTAGGAAAACTTGTATAAATAATATCATAGGATATTTGTAATACCCTTTTGTCTTACTTAACCTTATATGATTATTTCTAGTCTCAACTCTAGTCCTGAAAACGGCATTGTTCATTTTTTTCCCGAGGCTACTCTTCCATTCTGTCCATATACCACTTCTTCTTTGTCCATTCACCTGTTTATGGACCTTTTTTTTGCTTCCATGTCTTTGCTATTTCAGTATTGTTGCAGTGCACATTTGCCTGCCTCTGTCTTTCCGATTCTGGTGGTCTTAGGTTATAGGCCCAAAAGGTGCCCTGCCGCATCATATGGTAGCTCAATTTTTACGTTTTCAAGCAGCTCGATTCAGTTTGCATTAGTGCTGTTACGACTTTATATCCCACCAGCAGCTAGAAGGTACACACTTCTCTAAAACCCCTTCAGCATTTATAGTTTGTAGACTTTTTGCTGATGGTCATGACTGGTGTGAGCTGAAACCTTTTTGGAGGTTGGATACGCATGTGGCTAATAATTCCTTATGCTGAGCTTTAGGCATGTCCTATTTTTTCTTTTCCTTTTTTTTAAAAAGAGTGAGTACAACTTCCGTACTCTTATTGATTTCTTGAAAAGTTTCTTATGTGTTGAATTTTCTTGCCTATTCCCTACCCCAGGGCATTTTTTGAGTGCCTGTGTCATTTACAACCGTGCAGTCCTTGTGACTATATAAGCAACCATTGGCACTGGGTTTAAAGGTGCTGTTTTTGGAGACAGCCACAAGGCGGCAGCATTATTACGTTCTCAAGTCTTGTTACTAGGACAACAGAGTCTTCCTGGAGGTAGTGTTCCGAGCTTTTAAATTAGAGTGCAATGTGCTGGGACAAGCCCCCAGAAGTTTATGTCTCCTTACTTATGTTTGTTTTTTAAATTTAATTTGTATTTTTTATCGGAGTAAATTTGATTAGAGTGTTTTGATTGTCTGGCTGTACAGAATCTGTTCAATGAATCATACATATGTCTGTTCATCTTCGGATCCTGTTACCATGTATGTGATTACAGAATGTATATTTTGAAGGTATTGGTGATTATATAATTCATATCATTTATATGTTATATGTTTATATACATTTAACTTATATTAGTATATGTATGTTAACCCCATAGTCCTAATTTACCCATCCCCCCACCTTTCATTTTGGCTAACCATTAGTTTATTTGATAAGTCTGTGAGTGTCTTTTTCAGTGGAAATATGTTCATTGGTAGCAATCTTAGGATAACATGTATAAATGATTTCATAGGATATTTGTCATACCCTTTTGACTTACTTAACCTTATATGATTATTTCTAGGCTCAACTCTAGTCCTGAAAACGGCATTGTTCATTTTTTTCCAGAGGCTACTATTCCATTTGGTACGTATACCATTTCGTCTTTGTCCTTTCATCTGTTTATGGACCTTTTTTTTGCTTCCATGTCTTGGCTATTTCAATATTGTTGCAGTGCACATTTGCCTGCCCCTGTCTTTCCGAATCCGGTGGTCTTAGGTTATAGGCCCAAAAGGTGCCCTGCCGCATCATATGGTAGCTCAATGTTTACCTTTTCAAGCAGCTCAGTTCAGTTTGCGTTACTGCTGTTACCACTTTACATCCAAACAGCAGCTAGAAGGTACACAGTTCTCTAAAACCCCTTCAGCATTTATAGTTTGTAGACTTTTTGCTGATGGTCATGACTGGTGTGAGCTGAAACCTTTTTGGAGGTTGGATACACATGTGGCTCATAATTCCTTATGCTGAGCTTTAGGCATGTCCTTTTTTTCTTTTCCTTTTTTTTTAGAGTGAGTACAACTTCCGTACTCTTATTGACTTCTTGAAAATTTCTCATGTGTTGAATTTCCTTGCCTATTCCCTACACCAGGGCATTTTTTGAGGGCCTGTGTCTTTTACAGCCCTGCAGTCCTTGTGACTATATAAGCAACCATTGGTACTGGGTTTAAAGCTACTGTTGTGGGAAGCAGCCACAAGGCGGCAGCATTATTACGTTCTCAAGTCTTGTTACTAGGACAACACAGTCTTCCTGGAGGTAGTGTTCCGAGCCTGTAAATTAGAGTGCAATGTCCTGGGACAAGCCCCCAGAAGTTTATGTCTCCTAACTTATGTTTGTTTTTTAAATTTAATTTCTATTTCTTATCGGAGTAAATTTGATTAGAGTGTTGTGGTTTTCTGGCTGTACAGAATCTGCTCAATGATTCATACATATGTCTGTTCATCTTCGAACCTGTTAGCATGTATGTGATTACAGAATGTATATTTTAAAGGTATTGGTGATTATATAATTTATATAGTTCATATGTTATATGTTTATATACATTTAACATACATTAGTATATGTATGTTAACCCCATAGTCCTAATTTACCCATCCTCCCACCTTTCATTTTGGCTAGCCATTAGTTTATTTGATAAGTCTGTGAGTGTCTTTTTCTGTGGAAATATGTTCATTGGTAGCAATCTTAGGATAACATGTATAAATGATGTCATAGGATATTTGTCATACCCTTTTGACTTACTTAACCTTATATGATTATTTCTAGGCTCAACTGTAGTCCTGAAAACGGCATTGTTCATTTTTTTCCCGAGGCTACTATTCCATTTGGTACGTATCCCACTTCGTCTTTGTCCATTCATCTGTTTATGGACCTTTTTTTTTGCTTCCATGTCTTGGCTATTTCAATATTGTTGCAATGCACATTTGCCTGCCTCTCTCTTTCCGAATCTGGTGGTCTTAGGTTATAGGCCCAAAAGGTGCCCTGCCGCACCATATGGTAACTCAATTTTTACCTTTTCAAGCAGCTCGATTCAGTTTGCGTTACTGCTGTTACCACTTTACATCCCACCAGCAGCTAGAAGGTACACAGATCTCTAAAACCCCTTCAGCATTTATAGTTTGTAGACATTTTGCTGATGGTAATGACTGGTGTGAGCTGAAACCTTTTTGAATTTGAATTTGTATGTGGCTAATAATTCCTTATACTAAGCTTTAGGCATGTCCTTTTTTTTCTTTTCCTTTTTTTTTTAAAGAGTGAGTACAACTTCCCTCCTCTTATTGACTTCTTGGAAATTTCTCATGTGTTGAATGTTCTTGCCAATTCCCTACCCCAGGGCATATTTTGAGGGCTTGTGTCATTTACAGCCCTGCAGTCCTTGTGACTATATAAGCAATCATTGGCACTGGGTTTAAAGTGCTGTTGTGGGAAGCAGCCACAAGGCGGCAGCATTATTGCGTTCTCAAGTCTTGTTACTAGGAGAACAGAGTCTTCCTTGGGGTAGTGTTCAGAGCTTTTAAATTAGAGTGCAATGTGCTGGGACAAGCCCCCAGAAGTTTATGTCTCCTTACTTATGTTTGTTTTTTAAATTTAATTTGTATTTTTTATCGGAGTAAATTTGATTAGAGTGTTTTGATTGTCTGGCTGTACAGAATCTGCTCAATGATTCATACATATGTCTGTTCATCTTCGGATCCTGTTACCATGTATGTGATCACAGAATATATATTTTGAAGGTATTGGTGATTATATAATTCATATCGTTTATATGTTATATGTTTATATACATTTAACTTACATTAGTATATGTATGTTAACCCCATAGTCCTAACTTACCCATCCCCCCACCTTTCATTTTGGCTAACCATTAGTTTATTTGATAAGTCTGTGAGTGTCTTTTTCTGTGGAAATATGTTCATTGGTAGCAATCTTAAGAAAACTTGTATAAATGATATCATAGGATATTTGTCATACCCTTTTGACTTACTTAACCTTATATGATTTTTTCTAGGCTCAACTGTAGTCCTGAAAACAGCATTGTTCATTTTTCTCCCGAGGCTACTATTCCATTCTGTCCGTATACCACTTCTTCTTTGTCCATTCATCTGTTTATGGACCTTTTTTTTGCTTCCATATCTTGGCCATTTCAGTATTGTTGCAGTGCATATTTGCCTGCCTCTGTCTTTCCAATTTTGGTGGTCTTAGGTTATAGGCCCAAAATGTGCCCTGCCGCATCATTTGGTAGCTCAATTTTTACCTTTTCAAGCAGCTCGATTCAGTTTGCGTTAGTGCTGTTTCCACTTTACATCCCACCAGCAGCTAGAAGGTACACAGATCTCTAAAACCCCTTCAGCATTTATAGTTTGTAGACATTTTGCTGATGGTAATGACTGGTGTGAGCTGAAACCTTCTTGAATTTGAATTTGTATGTGGCTAATAATTCCTTATACTAAGCTTTAGGCATGTCTTTTTTTTTCTTTTCCTTTTTTTTTTTAAAGAGTGAGTACAACTCCCCTCCTCTTATTGACTTCTTGAAAAATTTCTCATGTGTTGGATTTTCTTGCCTATTCCCTACCCCAGGGCAATTTTTGAGGGCCTGTGTCATTTACAGCCCTGCAGTCCTTTTGACTATATAAGCAACCATTGTCATTGGGTTTAAAGCTGCTGTTTTGGGAGACAGCCACAAGGCGGCAGCATTATTACGTTCTCAAGTCTTGTTACTAGGACAACAGAGTCTTCCTGGAGGTAGTGTTCCGAGCTTGTAAATTAGAGTGCAATGTGCTGGGACAAGCCCCCAGAAGTTTATGTCTCCTTACTTATGCTTGTTTTTTAAATTTAATTTGTCTTTCTTATCGGAGTAAATTTGATTAGAGTGTTTTGATTGTCTGGCTGTACAGAATCTGCTCAATGATTCACACATATGTCTGTTCATCTTCGGATCCTGTTACCATGTATGTGATTACAGAATGTATATTTTGAAGGTATTGGTGAATATATAATTCATATCATTTATATGTTATATGTTTATATACATTTAACTTACATTAGTATATGTATGTTAACCCCATAGTCCTAATTTACCCATCCTCCCACCTTTCATTTTGGCTAACCATTAGTTTATTTGATAAGTCTGTGAGTGTCTTTTTCTGTGGAAATATGTTCATTGGTAGCAATCTTAGGAAAACTTGTATAAATAATATCATAGGATATTTGTAATACCCTTTTGTCTTACTTAACCTTATATGATTATTTCTAGTCTCAACTCTAGTCCTGAAAACGGCATTGTTCATTTTTTTCCCGAGGCTACTCTTCCATTCTGTCCATATACCACTTCTTCTTTGTCCATTCACCTGTTTATGGACCTTTTTTTTGCTTCCATGTCTTTGCTATTTCAGTATTGTTGCAGTGCACATTTGCCTGCCTCTGTCTTTCCGATTCTGGTGGTCTTAGGTTATAGGCCCAAAAGGTGCCCTGCCGCATCATATGGTAGCTCAATTTTTACGTTTTCAAGCAGCTCGATTCAGTTTGCATTAGTGCTGTTACGACTTTATATCCCACCAGCAGCTAGAAGGTACACACTTCTCTAAAACCCCTTCAGCATTTATAGTTTGTAGACTTTTTACTGATGGTCATGACTGGTGTGAGCTGAAACCTTTTTGGAGGTTGGATACGCATGTGGCTAATAATTCCTTATGCTGAGCTTTAGGCATGTCCTATTTTTTCTTTTCCTTTTTTTTAAAATGAGTGAGTACAACTTCCCTCCTCTTATTGACTTCTTGGAAATTTCTCATGTGTTGAATGTTCTTGCCAATTCCCTACCCCAGGGCATATTTTGAGGGCTTGTGTCATTTACAGCCCTGCAGTCCTTGTGACTATATAAGCAATCATTGGCACTGGGTTTAAAGTGCTGTTGTGGGAAGCAGCCACAAGGCGGCAGCATTATTGCGTTCTCAAGTCTTGTTACTAGGAGAACAGAGTCTTCCTGGGGGTAGTGTTCTGAGCTTGTAAATTAGAGTGCAATATGCTGGGACAAGCCCCCAGAAGTTTATGTCTCCTAATTTATGTTTTTTTTTTTAATTTAATTTCTATTTCTTATCGGAGTAAATTTGATTAGAGTGTTTTGATTGTCTGGCTGTACAGAATCTGCTCAATGATTCATACATATGTCTGTTCATCTTCGGATCCTGTTACCATGTATGTGATCACAGAATATATATTTTGAAGGTATTGGTGATTATATAATTCATATCGTTTATATGTTATATGTTTATATACATTTAACTTACATTAGTATATGTATGTTAACCCCATAGTCCTAACTTACCCATCCCCCCACCTTTCATTTTGGCTAACCATTAGTTTATTTGATAAGTCTGTGAGTGTCTTTTTCTGTGGAAATATGTTCATTGGTAGCAATCTTAAGAAAACTTGTATAAATGATATCATAGGATATTTGTCATACCCTTTTGACTTACTTAACCTTATATGATTTTTTCTAGGCTCAACTGTAGTCCTGAAAACAGCATTGTTCATTTTTCTCCCGAGGCTACTATTCCATTCTCTCCGTATACCACTTCTTCTTTGTCCATTCATCTGTTTATGGACCTTTTTTTTGCTTCCATATCTTGGCTATTTCAGTATTGTTGCAGTGCACATTTGCCTGCCTCTGTCTTTCCGATTCTGGTGGTCTCAGGTTATAGGCCCAAAAGGTGCCCTGCCGCATCATATGGTAGCTCAATTTTTACGTTTTCAAGCAGCTCGATTCAGTTTGCATTAGTGATGTTACGACTTTATATCCCACCAGCAGCTAGAAGGTACACACTTCTCTAAAACCCCTTCAGCATTTATAGTTTGTAGACTTTTTGCTGATGGTCATGACTGGTGTGAGCTGAAACCTTTTTGGAGGTTGGATACGCATGTGGCTAATAATTCCTTATGCTGAGCTTTAGGCATGTCCTATTTTTTCTTTTCCTTTTTTTTAAAAAGAGTGAGTACAACTTCCCTCCTCTTATTGATTTCTTGAAAAGTTTCTTATGTGTTGAATTTTCTTGCCTATTCCCTACCCCAGGGCATTTTTTGAGTGCCTGTGTCATTTACAACCGTGCAGTCCTTGTGACTATATAAGCAACCATTGGCACTGGGTTTAAAGGTGCTGTTTTTGGAGACAGCCACAAGGCGGCAGCATTATTACGTTCTCAAGTCTTGTTACTAGGACAACAGAGTCTTCCTGGAGGTAGTGTTCCGAGCTTTTAAATTAGAGTGCAATGTGCTGGGACAAGACCCCAGAAGTTTATGTCTCCTTACTTATGTTTGTTTTTTAAATTTAATTTGTATTTTTTATCGGAGTAAATTTGATTAGAGTGTTTTGATTGTCTGGCTGTACAGAATCTGTTCAATGAATCATACATATGTCTGTTCATCTTCGGATCCTGTTACCATGTATGTGATTACAGAATGTATATTTTGAAGGTATTGGTGATTATATAATTCATATCATTTATATGTTATATGTTTATATACATTTAACTTATATTAGTATATGTATGTTAACCCCATAGTCCTAACTTACCCATCCCCCCACCTTTCATTTTGGCTAACCATTAGTTTATTTGATAAGTCTGTGAGTGTCTTTTTCTGTGGAAATATGTTCATTGGTAGCAATCTTAAGAAAACTTGTATAAATGATATCATAGGATATTTGTCATACCCTTTTGACTTACTTAACCTTATATGATTTTTTCTAGGCTCAACTGTAGTCCTGAAAACAGCATTGTTCATTTTTCTCCCGAGGCTACTATTCCATTCTGTCCGTATACCACTTCTTCTTTGTCCATTCATCTGTTTATGGACCTTTTTTTTGCTTCCATATCTTGGCCATTTCAGTATTGTTGCAGTGCATATTTGCCTGCCTCTGTCTTTCCAATTTTGGTGGTCTTAGGTTATAGGCCCAAAATGTGCCCTGCCGCATCATTTGGTAGCTCAATTTTTACCTTTTCAAGCAGCTCGATTCAGTTTGCGTTAGTGCTGTTTCCACTTTACATCCCACCAGCAGCTAGAAGGTACACAGATCTCTAAAACCCCTTCAGCATTTATAGTTTGTAGACATTTTGCTGATGGTAATGACTGGTGTGAGCTGAAACCTTCTTGAATTTGAATTTGTATGTGGCTAATAATTCCTTATACTAAGCTTTAGGCATGTCTTTTTTTTTCTTTTCCTTTTTTTTTTTAAAGAGTGAGTACAACTCCCCTCCTCTTATTGACTTCTTGAAAAATTTCTCATGTGTTGGATTTTCTTGCCTATTCCCTACCCCAGGGCAATTTTTGAGGGCCTGTGTCATTTACAGCCCTGCAGTCCTTTTGACTATATAAGCAACCATTGTCATTGGGTTTAAAGCTGCTGTTTTGGGAGACAGCCACAAGGCGGCAGCATTATTACGTTCTCAAGTCTTGTTACTAGGACAACAGAGTCTTCCTGGAGGTAGTGTTCCGAGCTTGTAAATTAGAGTGCAATGTGCTGGGACAAGCCCCCAGAAGTTTATGTCTCCTTACTTATGCTTGTTTTTTAAATTTAATTTGTCTTTCTTATCGGAGTAAATTTGATTAGAGTGTTTTGATTGTCTGGCTGTACAGAATCTGCTCAATGATTCACACATATGTCTGTTCATCTTCGGATCCTGTTACCATGTATGTGATTACAGAATGTATATTTTGAAGGTATTGGTGAATATATAATTCATATCATTTATATGTTATATGTTTATATACATTTAACTTACATTAGTATATGTATGTTAACCCCATAGTCCTAATTTACCCATCCTCCCACCTTTCATTTTGGCTAACCATTAGTTTATTTGATAAGTCTGTGAGTGTCTTTTTCTGTGGAAATATGTTCATTGGTAGCAATCTTAGGAAAACTTGTATAAATAATATCATAGGATATTTGTAATACCCTTTTGTCTTACTTAACCTTATATGATTATTTCTAGTCTCAACTCTAGTCCTGAAAACGGCATTGTTCATTTTTTTCCCGAGGCTACTCTTCCATTCTGTCCATATACCACTTCTTCTTTGTCCATTCACCTGTTTATGGACCTTTTTTTTGCTTCCATGTCTTTGCTATTTCAGTATTGTTGCAGTGCACATTTGCCTGCCTCTGTCTTTCCGATTCTGGTGGTCTTAGGTTATAGGCCCAAAAGGTGCCCTGCCGCATCATATGGTAGCTCAATTTTTACGTTTTCAAGCAGCTCGATTCAGTTTGCATTAGTGCTGTTACGACTTTATATCCCACCAGCAGCTAGAAGGTACACACTTCTCTAAAACCCCTTCAGCATTTATAGTTTGTAGACTTTTTACTGATGGTCATGACTGGTGTGAGCTGAAACCTTTTTGGAGGTTGGATACGCATGTGGCTAATAATTCCTTATGCTGAGCTTTAGGCATGTCCTATTTTTTCTTTTCCTTTTTTTTAAAATGAGTGAGTACAACTTCCCTCCTCTTATTGACTTCTTGGAAATTTCTCATGTGTTGAATGTTCTTGCCAATTCCCTACCCCAGGGCATATTTTGAGGGCTTGTGTCATTTACAGCCCTGCAGTCCTTGTGACTATATAAGCAATCATTGGCACTGGGTTTAAAGTGCTGTTGTGGGAAGCAGCCACAAGGCGGCAGCATTATTGCGTTCTCAAGTCTTGTTACTAGGAGAACAGAGTCTTCCTGGGGGTAGTGTTCTGAGCTTGTAAATTAGAGTGCAATATGCTGGGACAAGCCCCCAGAAGTTTATGTCTCCTAATTTATGTTTTTTTTTTTAATTTAATTTCTATTTCTTATCGGAGTAAATTTGATTAGAGTGTTTTGATTGTCTGGCTGTACAGAATCTGCTCAATGATTCATACATATGTCTGTTCATCTTCGGATCCTGTTACCATGTATGTGATCACAGAATATATATTTTGAAGGTATTGGTGATTATATAATTCATATCGTTTATATGTTATATGTTTATATACATTTAACTTACATTAGTATATGTATGTTAACCCCATAGTCCTAACTTACCCATCCCCCCACCTTTCATTTTGGCTAACCATTAGTTTATTTGATAAGTCTGTGAGTGTCTTTTTCTGTGGAAATATGTTCATTGGTAGCAATCTTAAGAAAACTTGTATAAATGATATCATAGGATATTTGTCATACCCTTTTGACTTACTTAACCTTATATGATTTTTTCTAGGCTCAACTGTAGTCCTGAAAACAGCATTGTTCATTTTTCTCCCGAGGCTACTATTCCATTCTCTCCGTATACCACTTCTTCTTTGTCCATTCATCTGTTTATGGACCTTTTTTTTGCTTCCATATCTTGGCTATTTCAGTATTGTTGCAGTGCACATTTGCCTGCCTCTGTCTTTCCGATTCTGGTGGTCTCAGGTTATAGGCCCAAAAGGTGCCCTGCCGCATCATATGGTAGCTCAATTTTTACGTTTTCAAGCAGCTCGATTCAGTTTGCATTAGTGATGTTACGACTTTATATCCCACCAGCAGCTAGAAGGTACACACTTCTCTAAAACCCCTTCAGCATTTATAGTTTGTAGACTTTTTACTGATGGTCATGACTGGTGTGAGCTGAAACCTTTTTGGAGGTTGGATACGCATGTGGCTAATAATTCCTTATGCTGAGCTTTAGGCATGTCCTATTTTTTCTTTTCCTTTTTTTTAAAAAGAGTGAGTACAACTTCCCTACTCTTATTGATTTCTTGAAAAGTTTCTTATGTGTTGAATTTTCTTGCCTATTCCCTACCCCAGGGCATTTTTTGAGTGCCTGTGTCATTTACAACCGTGCAGTCCTTGTGACTATATAAGCAACCATTGGCACTGGGTTTAAAGGTGCTGTTTTTGGAGACAGCCACAAGGCGGCAGCATTATTACGTTCTCAAGTCTTGTTACTAGGACAACAGAGTCTTCCTGGAGGTAGTGTTCCGAGCTTTTAAATTAGAGTGCAATGTGCTGGGACAAGACCCCAGAAGTTTATGTCTCCTTACTTATGTTTGTTTTTTAAATTTAATTTGTATTTTTTATCGGAGTAAATTTGATTAGAGTGTTTTGATTGTCTGGCTGTACAGAATCTGTTCAATGAATCATACATATGTCTGTTCATCTTCGGATCCTGTTACCATGTATGTGATTACAGAATGTATATTTTGAAGGTATTGGTGATTATATAATTCATATCATTTATATGTTATATGTTTATATACATTTAACTTATATTAGTATATGTATGTTAACCCCATAGTCCTAATTTACCCATCCCCCCACCTTTCATTTTGGCTAACCATTAGTTTATTTGATAAGTCTGTGAGTGTCTTTTTCAGTGGAAATATGTTCATTGGTAGCAATCTTAGGATAACATGTATAAATGATATCATAGGATATTTGTCATACCCTTTTGACTTACTTAACCTTATATGATTATTTCTAGGCTCAACTCTAGTCCTGAAAACGGCATTGTTCATTTTTTTCCAGAGGCTACTATTCCATTTGGTACGTATACCATTTCGTCTTTGTCCTTTCATCTGTTTATGGACCTTTTTTTTGCTTCCATGTCTTGGCTATTTCAATATTGTTGCAGTGCACATTTGCCTGCCCCTGTCTTTCCGAATCCGGTGGTCTTAGGTTATAGGCCCAAAAGGTGCCCTGCCGCATCATATGGTAGCTCAATTTTTACCTTTTCAAGCAGCTCAGTTCAGTTTGCGTTACTGCTGTTACCACTTTACATCCAAACAGCAGCTAGAAGGTACACAGTTCTCTAAAACCCCTTCAGCATTTATAGTTTGTAGACTTTTTGCTGATGGTCATGACTGGTGTGAGCTGAAACCTTTTTGGAGGTTGGATACACATGTGGCTCATAATTCCTTATGCTGAGCTTTAGGCATGTCCTTTTTTTCTTTTCCTTTTTTTTTAGAGTGAGTACAACTTCCGTACTCTTATTGACTTCTTGAAAATTTCTCATGTGTTGAATTTCCTTGCCTATTCCCTACACCAGGGCATTTTTTGAGGGCCTGTGTCTTTTACAGCCCTGCAGTCCTTGTGACTATATAAGCAACCATTGGTACTGGGTTTAAAGCTACTGTTGTGGGAAGCAGCCACAAGGCGGCAGCATTATTACGTTCTCAAGTCTTGTTACTAGGACAACACAGTCTTCCTGGAGGTAGTGTTCCGAGCCTGTAAATTAGAGTGCAATGTCCTGGGACAAGCCCCCAGAAGTTTATGTCTCCTAACTTATGTTTGTTTTTTAAATTTAATTTCTATTTCTTATCGGAGTAAATTTGATTAGAGTGTTGTGGTTTTCTGGCTGTACAGAATCTGCTCAATGATTCATACATATGTCTGTTCATCTTCGGATCCTGTTACCATGTATGTGATTACAGAATGTATATTTTGAAGGTATTGGTGAATATATAATTCATATCATTTATATGTTATATGTTTATATACATTTAACATACATTAGTATATGTATGTTAACCCCATAGTCCTAATTTACCCATCCTCCCACCTTTCATTTTGGCTAACCATTAGTTTATATGATAAGTCTGTGAGTGTCTTTTTCTGTGGAAATATGTTCATTGGTAGCAATCTTAGGATAACATGTATAAATGATATCATAGGATATTTGTCATACCCTTTTGACTTACTTAACCTTATATGATTATTTCTAGGCTCAACTCTAGTCCTGAAAACAGCATTGTTCATTTTTTTCCAGAGGCTACTATTCCATTTGGTACGTATACCATTTCGTCTTTGTCCATTCATCTGTTTATGGACCTTTTTTTGCTTCCATGTCTTGGCTATTTCAGTATTGTTGCAGTGCACATTTGCCTGCCTCTGTCTTTCCGATTCTGGTGGTCTTAGGTTATAGGCCCAAAAGGTGCCCTGCCGCATCGTATGGTAACTCAATTTTTACCTTTTCAAGCAGCTCCATTCAGTTTGCATTAGTGGTATTACTTCTTTACATCCCACCAGCAGCTAGAAGGTACACATTCCTCTAAAACCCCTTCAGCATTTATAGTTTGTAGACTTTTTGATGATGGTCATGAGTGGTGTTACCTGAAACCTTTTTGAATTTGAATTTGCATGTGGCTAATAATTCCTTATACTGAGCTTTAGGCATGTCATTTTTTTCTTTTCCTTTTGTTTTAAAGAGTGAGTACAACTTCCCTCCTCTTATTGACTTCTTGAAAAGTTTCTCATGTGTTGAATTTTTTTGCCTATTCCCTACCCCAGGGCATTTTTTGAAGGCAGGTGTCATTTAGAGCCCTTCAGTCCTTGTGACTATTAAGCAACCTTTGGCACTGGGTTTAAAGCTGCTGTTGTGGGAAACAGCCACAAGGCGGCAGCATTATTACGTTCTCAACTCTTGTTACTAGGGCAACAGAGTCTTCCTGGAGGTAGTTTTCCAAGGTTGTAAATTAGAGTGGAATGTGCTGGGACAAGCCCCCAGAAGTTTATGTCTCCTAACTTATGTTTGCTTTTTAAATTTAATTTCTATTTCTTATCGGAGTAAATTTGATTAGAGTGTTTTGATTGGCTGTACAGAATCTGCTCAATGATTCATACATATATCTGTTCATCTTCGGAACCTGTTATCAAGTATGTGATCACAGAATATATATTTTGAAGGTATTGGTGATTATATAATTCATATCGTTTATATGTTATATGTTTATATACATTTAACTTACATTAGTATATGTATGTTAACCCCATAGTCCTAACTTACCCATCCCCCCACCTTTCATTTTGGCTAACCATTAGTTTATTTGATAAGTCTGTGAGTGTCTTTTTCTGTGGAAATATGTTCATTGGTAGCAATCTTAAGAAAACTTGTATAAATGATATCATAGGATATTTGTCATACCCTTTTGACTTACTTAACCTTATATGATTTTTTCTAGGCTCAACTGTAGTCCTGAAAACAGCATTGTTCATTTTTCTCCCGAGGCTACTATTCCATTCTGTCCGTATACCACTTCTTCTTTGTCCATTCATCTGTTTATGGACCTTTTTTTTGCTTCCATATCTTGGCTATTTCAGTATTGTTGCAGTGCATATTTGCCTGCCTCTGTCTTTCCAATTTTGGTGGTCTTAGGTTATAGGCCCAAAAGGTGCCCTGCCGCATCATTTGGTAGCTCAATTTTTACCTTTTCAAGCAGCTCGATTCAGTTTGCGTTAGTGCTGTTTCCACTTTACATCCCACCAGCAGCTAGAAGGTACACAGATCTCTAAAACCCGTTCAGCATTTATAGTTTGTAGACATTTTCCTGATGGTAATGACTGGTGTGAGCTGAAACCTTTTTGAATTTGAATTTGTATGTGGCTAATAATTCCTTATACTAAGCTTTAGGCATGTCCTTTTTTTTCTTTTCCTTTTTTTTTTAAAGAGTGAGTACAACTTCCCTCCTCTTATTGACTTCTTGGAAATTTCTCATGTGTTGAATGTTCTTGCCAATTCCCTACCCCAGGGCATATTTTGAGGGCTTGTGTCATTTACAGCCCTGCAGTCCTTGTGACTATATAAGCAATCATTGGCACTGGGTTTAAAGTGCTGTTGTGGGAAGCAGCCACAAGGCGGCAGCATTATTGCGTTCTCAAGTCTTGTTACTAGGAGAACAGAGTCTTCCTGGAGGTAGTGTTCTGAGCTTGTAAATTAGAGTGCAATATGCTGGGACAAGCCCCCAGAAGTTTATGTCTCCTAACTTATGTTTTTTTTTTAAATTTAATTTCTATTTCTTATCGGAGTAAATTTGATTAGAGTGTTTTGATTGTCTGGCTGTACAGAATCTGCTCAATGATTCATACATATGTCTGTTCATCTTCGGATCCTGTTACCATGTATGTGATCACAGAATATATATTTTGAATGTATTGGTGATTATATAATTCATATCGTTTATATGTTATATGTTTATATACATTTAACTTACATTAGTATATGTATGTTAACCCCATAGTCCTAACTTACCCATCCCCCCACCTTTCATTTTGGCTAACCATTAGTTTATTTGATAAGTCTGTGAGTGTCTTTTTCTGTGGAAATATGTTCATTGGTAGCAATCTTAAGAAAACTTGTATAAATGATATCATAGGATATTTGTCATACCCTTTTGACTTACTTAACCTTATATGATTTTTTCTAGGCTCAACTGTAGTCCTGAAAACAGCATTGTTCATTTTTCTCCCGAGGCTACTATTCCATTCTGTCCGTATACCACTTCTTCTTTGTCCATTCATCTGTTTATGGACCTTTTTTTTGCTTCCATATCTTGGCTATTTCAGTATTGTTGCAGTGCATATTTGCCTGCCTCTGTCTTTCCAATTTTGGTGGTCTTAGGTTATAGGCCCAAAAGGTGCCCTGCCGCATCATTTGGTAGCTCAATTTTTACCTTTTCAAGCAGCTCGATTCAGTTTGCGTTAGTGCTGTTTCCACTTTACAACCCACCAGCAGCTAGAAGGTACACAGATCTCTAAAACCCCTTCAGCATTTATAGTTTGTAGACATTTTGCTGATGGTAATGACTGGTGTGAGCTGAAACCTTTTTGAATTTGAATTTGTATGTGGCTAATAATTCCTTATACTAAGCTTTAGGCATGTACTTTTTTTTCTTTTCCTTTTTTTTTTTAAAGAGTGAGTACAACTCCCCTCCTCTTATTGACTTCTTGAAAAATTTCTCATGTGTTGGATTTTCTTGCCTAGTCCCTACCCCAGGGCAATTTTTGAGGGCCTGTGTCATTTACAGCCCTGCAGTCCTTGGGACTATATAAGCAACCATTGTCACTGGGTTTAAAGCTGCTGTTTTGGGAGACAGCCACAAGGCGGCAGCATTATTACGTTCTCAAGTCTTGTTACTAGGACAACAGAGTCTTCCTGGAGGTAGTGTTCCGAGCTTGTAAATTAGAGTGCAATGTGCTGGGACAAGCCCCCAGAAGTTTATGTCTCCTTACTTATGTTTGTTTTTTAAATTTAATTTGTATTTTTTATCGGAGTAAATTTGATTAGAGTGTTTTGATTGTCTGGCTGTACAGAATCTATTCAATGATTCACACATATGTCTGTTCGTCTTCGGATCCTGTTACCATGTATGTGATTACAGAATGTATATTTTGAAGGTATTGGTGATTATATAATTCATATCATTTATATGTTATATGTTTATATACATTTAACTTATATTAGTATATGTATGTTAACCCCATAGTCCTAATTTACCCATCCCCCCACCTTTCATTTTGGCTAACCATTAGTTTATTTGATAAGTCTGTGAGTGTCTTTTTCTGTGGAAATATGTTCATTGGTAGCAATCTTAGGATAACATGTATAAATGATATCATAGGATATTTGTCATACCCTTTTGACTTACTTAACCTTATATGATTATTTCTAGGCTCAACTCTAGTCCTGAAAACGGCATTGTTCATTTTTTTCCAGAGGCTACTATTCCATTTGGTACGTATACCATTTCGTCTTTGTCCATTCATCTGTTTATGGACCTTTTTTTGCTTCCATGTCTTGGCTATTTCAGTATTGTTGCAGTGCACAATTGCCTGCCTCTGTCTTTCCGATTCTGGTGGTCTTAGGTTATAGGCCCAAAAGGTGCCCTGCTGCATCGTATGGTAACTCAATTTTTACCTTTTCAAGCAGCTCCATTCAGTTTGCATTAGTGGTATTACTTCTTTACATCCCACCAGCAGCTAGAAGGTACACATTCCTCTAAAACCCCTTCAGCATTTATAGTTTGTAGACTTTTTGATGATGGTCATGAGTGGTGTTACCTGAAACCTTTTTGAATTTGAATTTGCATGTGGCTAATAATTCCTTATACTGAGCTTTAGGCATGTCATTTTTTTCTTTTCCTTTTGTTTTAAAGAGTGAGTACAACTTCCCTCCTCTTATTGACTTCTTGAAAAGTTTCTCATGTGTTGAATTTTTTTGCCTATTCCCTACCCCAGGGCATTTTTTGAAGGCAGGTGTCATTTAGAGCCCTTCAGTCCTTGTGACTATTAAGCAACCTTTGGCACTGGGTTTAAAGCTGCTGTTGTGGGAAACAGCCACAAGGCGGCAGCATTATTACGTTCTCAACTCTTGTTACTAGGGCAACAGAGTCTTCCTGGAGGTAGTTTTCCAAGGTTGTAAATTAGAGTGGAATGTGCTGGGACAAGCCCCCAGAAGTTTATGTCTCCTAACTTATGTTTGCTTTTTAAATTTAATTTCTATTTCTTATCGGAGTAAATTTGATTAGAGTGTTTTGATTGGCTGTACAGAATCTGCTCAATGATTCATACATATATCTGTTCATCTTCGGAACCTGTTATCAAGTATGTGATCACAGAATATATATTTTGAAGGTATTGGTGATTATATAATTCATATCGTTTATATGTTATATGTTTATATACATTTAACTTACATTAGTATATGTATGTTAACCCCATAGTCCTAATTTACCCATCCCCCCACCTTTCATTTTGGCTAACCATTAGTTTATTTGATAAGTCTGTGAGTGTCTTTTTCTGTGGAAATATGTTCATTGGTAGCAATCTTAAGAAAACTTGTATAAATGATATCATAGGATATTTGTCATACCCTTTTGACTTACTTAACCTTATATGATTTTTTCTAGGCTCAACTGTAGTCCTGAAAACAGCATTGTTCATTTTTCTCCCGAGGCTACTATTCCATTCTGTCCGTATACCACTTCTTCTTTGTCCATTCATCTGTTTATGGACCTTTTTTTTGCTTCCATATCTTGGCTATTTCAGTATTGTTGCAGTGCATATTTGCCTGCCTCTGTCTTTCCAATTTTGGTGGTCTTAGGTTATAGGCCCAAAAGGTGCCCTGCCGCATCATTTGGTAGCTCAATTTTTACCTTTTCAAGCAGCTCGATTCAGTTTGCGTTAGTGCTGTTTCCACTTTACATCCCACCAGCAGCTAGAAGGTACACAGATCTCTAAAACCCGTTCAGCATTTATAGTTTGTAGACATTTTCCTGATGGTAATGACTGGTGTGAGCTGAAACCTTTTTGAATTTGAATTTGTATGTGGCTAATAATTCCTTATACTAAGCTTTAGGCATGTCCTTTTTTTTCTTTTCCTTTTTTTTTTAAAGAGTGAGTACAACTTCCCTCCTCTTATTGACTTCTTGGAAATTTCTCATGTGTTGAATGTTCTTGCCAATTCCCTACCCCAGGGCATATTTTGAGGGCTTGTGTCATTTACAGCCCTGCAGTCCTTGTGACTATATAAGCAATCATTGGCACTGGGTTTAAAGTGCTGTTGTGGGAAGCAGCCACAAGGCGGCAGCATTATTGCGTTCTCAAGTCTTGTTACTAGGAGAACAGAGTCTTCCTTGGGGTAGTGTTCAGAGCTTTTAAATTAGAGTGCAATGTGCTGGGACAAGCCCCCAGAAGTTTATGTCTCCTTACTTATGTTTGTTTTTTAAATTTAATTTGTATTTTTTATCGGAGTAAATTTGATTAGAGTGTTTTGATTGTCTGGCTGTACAGAATCTGTTCAATGATTCATACATATATCTGTTCATCTTCGGAACCTGTTAGCATGTATGTGATTACAGAATGTATATTTTGAAGGTATTGGTGATTATATAATTCATATCATTTATATGTTATATGTTTATATACATTTAACTTATATTAGTATATGTACGTTAACCCCATAGTCCTAATTTACCCATCCCCCCACCTTTCATTTTGGCTAACCATTAGTTTATTTGATAAGTCTGTGAGTGTCTTTTTCTGTGGAAATATTTTCATTGGTAGCAATCTTAGGATAACATGTATAAATGATATCATAGGATATTTGTCATACCCTTTTGACTTACTTAACCTTATATGATTATTTCTAGGCTCAACTCTAGTCCTGAAAACGGCATTGTTCATTTTTTTCCAGAGGCTACTATTCCATTTGGTACGTATACCATTTCGTCTTTGTCCATTCATCTGTTTATGGACCTTTTTTTTGCTTCCATGTCTTGGCTATTTCAATATTGTTGCAGTGCACATTTGCCTGCCTCTGTCTTTCCGAATCCGGTGGTCTTAGGTTATAGGCCCAAAAGGTGCCCTGCCACATCATATGGTAGCTCAATGTTTACCTTTTCAAGCAGCTCGATTCAGTTTGCGTTACTGCTGTTACCACTTTACATCCAAACAGCAGCTAGAAGGTACACAGTTCTCTAAAACCCCTTCAGCATTTATAGTTTGTAGACTTTTTGCTGATGGTCATGACTGGTGTGAGCTGAAACCTTTTTGGAGGTTGGATACGCATGTGGCTAATAATTCCTTATGCTGAGCTTTAGGCATGTCCTTTTTTTCTTTTCCTTTTTTTTTAAAGAGTGAGTACAACTTCCGTACTCTTATTGACTTCTTGAAAATTTCTCATGTGTTGAATTTTCTTGCCAATTCCCTACCCCAGGGCATTTTTTGAGGGCCTGTGTCTTTTACAGCCCTGCAGTCCTTGTGACTATATAAGCAACCATTGGCACTGGGTTTAAAGCTACTGTTGTGGGAAGCAGCCACAAGGCGGCAGCATTATTAAGTTCTCAAGCCTTGTTACTAGGACAACACAGTCTTCCTGGAGGTAGTGTTCCGAGCCTGTAAATTAGAGTGCAATGTCCTGGGACAAGCCCCCAGAAGTTTATGTCTCCTAACTCATGTTTGTTTTTTAAATTTAATTTCTATTTCTTATCGGAGTAAATTTGATTAGAGTGTTGTGGTTTTCTGGCTGTACAGAATCTGCTCAATGATTCATACATATGTCTGTTCATCTTCGAACCTGTTAGCATGTATGTGATTACAGAATGTATATTTTAAAGGTATTGGTGATTATATAATTTATATAGTTCATATGTTATATGTTTATATACATTTAACATACATTAGTATATGTATGTTAACCCCATAGTCCTAATTTACCCATCCTCCCACCTTTCATTTTGGCTAGCCATTAGTTTATTTGATAAGTCTGTGAGTGTCTTTTTCTGTGGAAATATGTTCATTGGTAGCAATCTTAGGATAACATGTATAAATGATGTCATAGGATATTTGTCATACCCTTTTGACTTACTTAACCTTATATGATTATTTCTAGGCTCAACTGTAGTCCTGAAAACGGCATTGTTCATTTTTTTCCCGAGGCTACTATTCCATTTGGTACGTATCCCACTTCGTCTTTGTCCATTCATCTGTTTATGGACCTTTTTTTTTGCTTCCATGTCTTGGCTATTTCAATATTGTTGCAATGCACATTTGCCTGCCTCTCTCTTTCCGAATCTGGTGGACTTAGGTTATAGGCCCAAAAGGTGCCCTGCCGCACCATATGGTAACTCAATTTTTACCTTTTCAAGCAGCTCGATTCAGTTTGCGTTACTGCTGTTACCACTTTACATCCCACCAGCAGCTAGAAGGTACACACTTCTCTAAAACCCCTTCAGCATTTATTGTTTGTAGACTTTTTGCTGATGGTCATGACTGGAGTGAGCTGAAACCTTTTTGAATTTGAATTTGCATGTGGCTAATAATTCCTTATACTGAGCTTTAGGCATGTCCTTTTTTTCTTTTCCTTTTTTTTTTAAAGAGTGAGTACAACTTCCCTCCTCTTATTGACTTCTTGGAAATTTCTCATGTGTTGAATGTTCTTGCCAATTCCCTACCCCAGGGCATATTTTGAGGGCTTGTGTCATTTACAGCCCTGCAGTCCTTGTGACTATATAAGCAATCATTGGCACTGGGTTTAAAGTGCTGTTGTGGGAAGCAGCCACAAGGCGGCAGCATTATTGCGTTCTCAAGTCTTGTTACTAGGAGAACACAGTCTTCCTGGAGGTAGTGTTCTGAGCTTGTAAATTAGAGTGCAATATGCTGGGACAAGCCCCCAGAAGTTTATGTCTCCTAACTTATGTTTTTTTTTTAAATTTAATTTCTATTTCTTATCGGAGTAAATTTGATTAGAGTGTTTTGATTGTCTGGCTGTACAGAATCTGCTCAATGATTCATACATATGTCTGTTCATCTTCGGATCCTGTTACCATGTATGTGATCACAGAATATATATTTTGAATGTATTGGTGATTATATAATTCATATCGTTTATATGTTATATGTTTATATACATTTAACTTACATTAGTATATGTATGTTAACCCCATAGTCCTAACTTACCCATCCCCCCACCTTTCATTTTGGCTAACCATTAGTTTATTTGATAAGTCTGTGAGTGTCTTTTTCTGTGGAAATATGTTCATTGGTAGCAATCTTAAGAAAACTTGTATAAATGATATCATAGGATATTTGTCATACCCTTTTGACTTACTTAACCTTATATGATTTTTTCTAGGCTCAACTGTAGTCCTGAAAACAGCATTGTTCATTTTTCTCCCGAGGCTACTATTCCATTCTGTCCGTATACCACTTCTTCTTTGTCCATTCATCTGTTTATGGACCTTTTTTTTGCTTCCATATCTTGGCTATTTCAGTATTGTTGCAGTGCATATTTGCCTGCCTCTGTCTTTCCAATTTTGGTGGTCTTAGGTTATAGGCCCAAAAGGTGCCCTGCCGCATCATTTGGTAGCTCAATTTTTACCTTTTCAAGCAGCTCGATTCAGTTTGCGTTAGTGCTGTTTCCACTTTACAACCCACCAGCAGCTAGAAGGTACACAGATCTCTAAAACCCCTTCAGCATTTATAGTTTGTAGACATTTTGCTGATGGTAATGACTGGTGTGAGCTGAAACCTTTTTGAATTTGAATTTGTATGTGGCTAATAATTCCTTATACTAAGCTTTAGGCATGTACTTTTTTTTCTTTTCCTTTTTTTTTTTAAAGAGTGAGTACAACTCCCCTCCTCTTATTGACTTCTTGAAAAATTTCTCATGTGTTGGATTTTCTTGCCTAGTCCCTACCCCAGGGCAATTTTTGAGGGCCTGTGTCATTTACAGCCCTGCAGTCCTTGGGACTATATAAGCAACCATTGTCACTGGGTTTAAAGCTGCTGTTTTGGGAGACAGCCACAAGGCGGCAGCATTATTACGTTCTCAAGTCTTGTTACTAGGACAACAGAGTCTTCCTGGAGGTAGTGTTCCGAGCTTGTAAATTAGAGTGCAATGTGCTGGGACAAGCCCCCAGAAGTTTATGTCTCCTTACTTATGTTTGTTTTTTAAATTTAATTTGTATTTTTTATCGGAGTAAATTTGATTAGAGTGTTTTGATTGTCTGGCTGTACAGAATCTATTCAATGATTCACACATATGTCTGTTCGTCTTCGGATCCTGTTACCATGTATGTGATTACAGAATGTATATTTTGAAGGTATTGGTGATTATATAATTCATATCATTTATATGTTATATGTTTATATACATTTAACTTATATTAGTATATGTATGTTAACCCCATAGTCGTAATTTACCCATCCCCCCACCTTTCATTTTGGCTAACCATTAGTTTATTTGATAAGTCTGTGAGTGTCTTTTTCTGTGGAAATATGTTCATTGGTAGCAATCTTAGGATAACATGTATAAATGATATCATAGGATATTTGTCATACCCTTTTGACTTACTTAACCTTATATGATTATTTCTAGGCTCAACTCTAGTCCTGAAAACGGCATTGTTCATTTTTTTCCAGAGGCTACTATTCCATTTGGTACGTATACCATTTCGTCTTTGTCCATTCATCTGTTTATGGACCTTTTTTTGCTTCCATGTCTTGGCTATTTCAGTATTGTTGCAGTGCACAATTGCCTGCCTCTGTCTTTCCGATTTTGGTGGTCTTAGGTTATAGGCCCAAAAGGTGCCCTGCTGCATCGTATGGTAACTCAATTTTTACCTTTTCAAGCAGCTCCATTCAGTTTGCATTAGTGGTATTACTTCTTTACATCCCACCAGCAGCTAGAAGGTACACATTCCTCTAAAACCCCTTCAGCATTTATAGTTTGTAGACTTTTTGATGATGGTCATGACTGGTGTTACCTGAAACCTTTTTGAATTTGAATTTGCATGTGGCTAATAATTCCTTATACTGAGCTTTAGGCATGTCATTTTTTTCTTTTCCTTTTGTTTTAAAGAGTGAGTACAACTTCCCTCCTCTTATTGACTTCTTGAAAAGTTTCTCATGTGTTGAATTTTTTTGCCTATTCCCTACCCCAGGGCATTTTTTGAAGGCAGGTGTCATTTAGAGCCCTTCAGTCCTTGTGACTATTAAGCAACCTTTGGCACTGGGTTTAAAGCTGCTGTTGTGGGAAACAGCCACAAGGCGGCAGCATTATTACGTTCTCACCTCTTCTTACTAGGGCAACAGAGTCTTCCTGGAGGTAGTTTTCCAAGGTTGTAAATTAGAGTGGAATGTGCTGGGACAAGCCCCCAGAAGTTTATGTCTCCTAACTTATGTTTGCTTTTTAAATTTAATTTCTATTTCTTATCGGAGTAAATTTGATTAGAGTGTTTTGATTGGCTGTACAGAATCTGCTCAATGATTCATACATATATCTGTTCATCTTCGGAACCTGTTATTATGTATGTGATTACAGAATGTATATTTTAAAGGTTTGGTGATTATATAATTTATATAGTTCATATGTTATATGTTTATATACATTTAACATACTTTAGTATATGTATGTTAACCCCATAGTCCTAATTTACCCATCCTCCCACCTTTCATTTTGGCTAACCGTTAGTATTTTTGATAAGTCTGTGACTGTCTTTTTCTGTGGAAATATGTTCATTGGTAGTAATCTTAGGAAAACATGTATAAATGATTTCATAGGATATTTGTCACACCCTTTTGACTTACTTAACCTTATATGACTATTTCTAGTCTCAACTGTAGTTCTGAAAACGGCATTGTTCATTTTTTTCCCGAGGCTACTCTTCCATTCTGTCCATATACCACTTCTTCTTTGTCCATTCACCTGTTTATGGACCATTTTTTGCTTCCATGTCTTGGGTATTTCAGTATTGTTGCAGTGCACATTTGCCTGCCTCTGTATTTCCGATTTTGGTGGTCTTAGGTTATAGGCCCAATAGGTGCCCTGCCGCATCATATGGTAACTCAATTTTTACCTTTTCAAGCAGCTCCATTCAGTATGCGTTAGTGCTGTTACCACTTTACATCCCACCAGCAGCTAGAATGTACACAATTCTCTAAAACCCCTTCAGCATTTATAGTTTGTAGACTTTTTGCTGATGGTCATGACTGGTGTCACCTGAAACCTTTTTGAATTTGAATTTGCATGTGGCTAATAATTCCTTATACTGAGCTTTAGGCATGTCCTTTTTTTTTCTTTTCCTTTTTTTTAAAGAGTGAGTACAACTTCCCTCCTCTTATTGACTTCTTGAAAAGTTACTCATGTGTTGAATTTTCTTGCCAATTCCATACCCCAGGGCATTTTTTGAGGGCCTGTGTCTTTTACAGCCCTGCAGTCCTTGTGACTATATAAGCAACCATTGGCACTGGGTTTAAAGCTACTGTTGTGGGAAGCAGCCACAAGGCGGCAGCATTATTACGTTCTCAAGTCTTGTTACTAGGACAACACAGTCTTCCTGGAGGTAGTGTTCCGAGCTTGTAAATTAGAGTGCAATGTGCTGGGACAAGCCCCCAGAAGTTTATGTCTCCTAACTTATGTTTGTTTTTTAAATTTAATTTCTATTTCTTATCGGAGTAAATTTGATTAGAGTGTTGTGGTTTTCTGGCTGTACAGAATCTGCTCAATGATTCATACATATGTCTGTTCATCTTCGAACCTGTTAGCATGTATGTGATTACAGAATGTATATTTTAAAGGTATTGGTGATTATATTATTTATATATTTCATATGTTATATGTTTATATACATTTAACATACATTAGTATATGTATTTTAACCCCATTGTCCTAATTTACCCATCCTCCCACCTTTCATTTTGGCTAGCCATTAGTTTATTTGATAAGTCTGTGAGTGTCTTTTTCTGTGGAAATATGTTCATTGGTAGCAATCTTAAGAAAACTTGTATAAATGATATCATAGGATATTTGTCATACCCTTTTGACTTACTTAACCTTATATGATTTTTTCTAGGCTCAACTGTAGTCCTGAAAACAGCATTGTTCATTTTTCTCCCGAGGCTACTATTCCATTCTGTCCGTATACCACTTCTTCTTTGTCCATTCATCTGTTTATGGACCTTTTTTTTGCTTCCATATCTTGGCTATTTCAGTATTGTTGCAGTGCATATTTGCCTGCCTCTGTCTTTCCAATTTTGGTGGTCTTAGGTTATAGGCCCAAAAGGTGCCCTGCCGCATCATTTGGTAGCTCAATTTTTACCTTTTCAAGCAGCTCGATTCAATTTGCGTTAGTGCTGTTTCCACTTTACATCCCACCAGCAGCTAGAAGGTACACAGATCTCTAAAACCCCTTCAGCATTTATACTTTGTAGACATTTTGCTGATGGTAATGACTGGTGTGAGCTGAAACCTTTTTGAATTTGAATTTGTATGTGGCTAATAATTCCTTATACTAAGCTTTAGGCATGTCCTTTTTTTTCTTTTCCTTTTTTTTTTTTAAAGAGTGAGTACAACTCCCCTCCTCTTATTGACTTCTTGAAAAATTTCTCATGTGTTGGATTTTCTTGCCTATTCCCTACCCCAGGGCAATTTTTGAGGGCCTGTGTCATTTACAGCCCTGCAGTCCTTGTGACTATATAAGCAACCATTGTCAATGGGTTTAAAGCTGCTGTTTTGGGAGACAGCCACAAGGCGGCAGCATTATTACGTTCTCAAGTCTTGTTACTAGGACAACAGAGTCTTCCTGGAGGTAGTGTTCCGAGCTTTTAAATTAGAGTGCAATGTGCTGGGACAAGCCCCCAGAAGTTTATGTCTCCTTACTTATGTTTGTTTTTTAAATTTAATTTGTCTTTCTTATCGGAGTAAATTTGATTAGAGTGTTTTGATTGTCTGGCTGTACAGAATCTGCTCAATGATTCACACATATGTCTGTTCATCTTCGGATCCTGTTACCATGTATGTGATTACAGAATGTATATTTTGAAGGTATTGGTGAATATATAATTCATATCATTTATATGTTATATGTTTATATACATTTAACTTACATTAGTATATGTATGTTAACCCCATAGTCCTAATTTACCCATCCTCCCACCTTTCATTTTGGCTAACCATTAGTTTATTTGATAAGTCTGTGAGTGTCTTTTTCTGTGGAAATATGTTCATTGGTAGCAATCTTAGGAAAACTTGTATAAATAATATCATAGGATATTTGTAATACCCTTTTGTCTTACTTAACCTTATATGATTATTTCTAGTCTCAACTCTAGTCCTGAAAACGGCATTGTTCATTTTTTTCCCGAGGCTACTCTTCCATTCTGTCCATATACCACTTCTTCTTTGTCCATTCACCTGTTTATGGACCTTTTTTTTGCTTCCATGTCTTTGCTATTTCAGTATTGTTGCAGTGCACATTTGCCTGCCTCTGTCTTTCCGATTCTGGTGGTCTTAGGTTATAGGCCCAAAAGGTGCCCTGCCGCATCATATGGTAGCTCAATTTTTACGTTTTCAAGCAGCTCGATTCAGGTTGCATTAGTGCTGTTACGACTTTATATCCCACCAGCAGCTAGAAGGTACACACTTCTCTAAAACCCCTTCAGCATTTATAGTTTGTAGACTTTTTGCTGATGGTCATGACTGGTGTAAGCTGAAACCTTTTTGGAGGTTGGATACGCATGTGGCTAATAATTCCTTATGCTGAGCTTTAGGCATGTCCTATTTTTTCTTTTCCTTTTTTTTAAAATGAGTGAGTACAACTTCCCTCCTCTTATTGATTTCTTGAAAAGTTTCTTATGTGTTGAATTTTCTTGCCTATTCCCTACCCCAGGGTATTTTTTGAGTGCCTGTGTCATTTACAACCGTGCAGTCCTTGTGACTATATAAGCAACCATTGGCACTAGGTTTAAAGGTGCTGTTTTTGGAGACAGCCACAAGGCGGCAGCATTATTACGTTCTCAAGTCTTGTTACTAGGACAACAGAGTCTTCCTGGAGGTAGTGTTCCGAGCTTTTAAATTAGAGTGCAATGTGCTGGGACAAGCCCCCAGAAGTTTATGTCTCCTTACTTATGTTTGTTTTTTAAATTTAATTTGTATTTTTTATCGGAGTAAATTTGATTAGAGTGTTTTGATTGTCTGGCTTTACAGAATCTGTTCAATGATTCATACATATATCTGTTCATCTTCGGAACCTGTTAGCATGTATGTGATTACAGAATGTATATTTTAAAGGTATTGGTGATTATATTATTTATATAGTTTATATATTATATGTTTATATACATTTAACATACATTAGTATATGTATGTTAACCCCATTGTCCTAATTTACCCATACTCCCACCTTTCATTTTGGCTAACCATTAGTTTATTTGATAAGTCTGTGAGTGTCTTTTTCTGTGGAAATATGTTCATTGGTAGCAATCTTAGGATAACATGTATTAATGATATCATAGGATATTTGTCATACCCTTTTGACTTACTTAACCTTATATGATTATTTCTAGGCTCAACTCTAGTCCTGAAAACGGCATTGTTCATTTTTTTCCAGAGGCTTCTATTCCATTTGGTACGTGTACCATTTCGTCTTTGTCCATTCATCTGTTTATGGACCTTTTTTTTGCTTCCATGTCTTGGCTATTTCAATATTGTTGCAGTGCACATTTGCCTGCCTCTGTCTTTCCGAATCCAGTTGTCTTAGGTTATAGGCCCAAAATGTGCCCTGCCTCATCATATGGTAGCTCAATGTTTACCTTTTCAAGCAGCTCGATTCAGTTTGCGTTACTGCTGTTACCACTTTACATCCCACCAGCAGCTAGAAGGTACACACTTCTCTAAAACCCCTTCAGCATTTATTGTTTGTAGACTTTTTGCTGATGGTCATGACTGGAGTGAGCTGAAACCTTTTTGAATTTGAATTTGCATGTGGCTAATAATTCCTTATACTGAGCTTTAGGCATGTCCTTTTTTTCTTTTCCTTTTTTTTTTAAAGAGTGAGTACAACTTCCCTCCTCTTATTGACTTCTTGGAAATTTCTCATGTGTTGAATGTTCTTGCCAATTCCCTACCCCAGGGCATATTTTGAGGGCTTGTGTCTTTTACAGCCCTGCAGTCCTTGTGACTATATAAGCAACCATTGGCACTGGGTTTAAAGCTACTGTTGTGGGAAGCAGCCACAAGGCGGCAGCATTATTGCGTTCTCAAGTCTTGTTACTAGGAGAACAGAGTCTTCCTGGAGGTAGTGTTCTGAGCTTGTAAATTAGAGTGCAATATGCTGGGACAAGCCCCCAGAAGTTTATGTCTCCTAACTTATGTTTTTTTTTTAAATTTAATTTCTATTTCTTATCGGAGTAAATTTGATTAGAGTGTTGTGGTTTTCTGGCTGTACAGAATCTGCTCAATGATTCATACATATGTCTGTTCATCTTCGAACCTGTTAGCATGTATGTGATTACAGAATATATATTTTGAAGGTATTGGTGATTATATAATTCATATCGTTTATATGTTATATGTTTATATACATTTAACTTACATTAGTATATGTATGTTAACCCCATAGTCCTAACTTACCCATCCCCCCACCTTTCATTTTGGCTAACCATTAGTTTATTTGATAAGTCTGTGAGTGTCTTTTTCTGTGGAAATATGTTCATTGGTAGCAATCTTAAGAAAACTTGTATAAATGATATCATAGGATATTTGTCATACCCTTTTGACTTACTTAACCTTATATGATTTTTTCTAGGCTCAACTGTAGTCCTGAAAACAGCATTGTTCATTTTTCTCCCGAGGCTACTATTCCATTCTGTCCATATACCACTTCTTCTTTGTCCATTCATCTGTTTATGGACCTTTTTTTTGCTTCCATATCTTGGCTATTTCAGTATTGTTGCAGTGCATATTTGCCTGCCTCTGTCTTTCCAATTTTGGTGGTCTTAGGTTATAGGCCCAAAAGGTGCCCTGCCGCATCATTTGGTAGCTCAATTTTTACCTTTTCAAGCAGCTCGATTCAGTTTGCGTTAGTGCTGTTTCCACTTTACATCCCACCAGCAGCTAGAAGGTACACAGATCTCTAAAACCCCTTCAGCATTTATAGTTTGTAGACATTTTGCTGATGGTAATGACTGGTGTGAGCTGAAACGTTTTTGAATTTGAATTTGTATGTGGCTAATAATTCCTTATACTAAGCTTTAGGCATGTCCTTCTTTTTTTTTCCTTTTTTTTTAAAGAGTGAGTACAACTCCCCTCCTCTTATTGACTTCTTGAAAAATTTCTCATGTGTTGGATTTTCTTGCCTATTCCCTACCCCAGGGCAATTTTTGAGGGCCTGTGTCATTTACAGCCCTGCAGTCCTTTTGACTATATAAGCAACCATTGTCATTGGGTTTAAAGCTGCTGTTTTGGGAGACAGCCACAAGGCGGCAGCATTATTACGTTCTCAAGTCTTGTTACTAGGACAACAGAGTCTTCCTGGAGGTAGTGTTCCGAGCTTGTAAATTAGAGTGCAATGTGCTGGGACAAGCCCCCAGAAGTTTATGTCTCCTTACTTATGTTTGTTTTTTAAATTTAATTTGTCTTTCTTATCGGAGTAAATTTGATTAGAGTGTTTTGATTGTCTGGCTGTACAGAATCTGCTCAATGATTCACACATATGTCTGTTCATCTTCGGATCCTGTTACCATGTATGTGATTACAGAATGTATATTTTGAAGGTATTGGTGAATATATAATTCATATCATTTATATGTTATATGTTTATATACATTTAACTTACACTAGTATATGTATGTTAACCCCATAGTCCTAATTTACCCATCCTCCCACCTTTCCTTTTCGCTAACCATTAGTTTATTTGATAAGTCTGTGAGTGTCTTTTTCTGTGGAAATATGTTCATTGGTAGCAATCTTAGGATAACATGTATTAATAATATCATAGGATATTTGTAATACCCTTTTGTCTTACTTAACCTTATATGATTATTTCTAGTCTCAACTCTACTCCTGAAAACGGCATTGTTCATTTTTTTCCCGAGGCTACTCTTCCATTCTGTCCATATACCACTTCTTCTTTGTCCATTCATCTGTTTATGGACCTTTTTTTTGCTTCCATATCTTGGCTATTTCAGTATTGTTGCAGTGCATATTTGCCTGCCTCTGTCTTTCCAATTTTGGTGGTCTTAGGTTATAGGCCCAAAATGTGCCCTGCCCCATCATTTGGTAGCTCAATTTTTACCTTTTCAAGCAGCTCGATTCAGTTTGCGTTAGTGCTGTTTCCACTTTACGTCCCACCAGCAGCTAGAAGGTACACAATTCTCTAAAACCCCTTCAGCATTTATAGTTTGTAGACTTTTTGCTGATGGTCATGACTGGTGTCACCTGAAACCTTTTTGAATTTGAATTTGCATGTGGCTAATAATTCCTTATACTGAGCTTTAGGCATGTCCTTTTTTATTCTTTTCCTTTTTTTTTTAAAGAGTGAGTACAACTTCCCTCCTCTTATTGACTTCTTGAAAAGTTACTCATGTGTTGAATTTTTTTGCCTATTCCCTACTCCAGGGCATTCTTTGAGGGCCGGTGTCATTTAGAGCCCTGCAGTCCTTGTGACTATTAAGCAACCTTTGGCACTGGGTTTAAAGCTGCTGTTGTGGGAAACAGCCACAAGGTGGCAGCATTATTACGTTCTCAACTCTTGTTACTAGGGCAACAGAGTCTTCCTGGAGGTAGTTTTCCAAGGTTGTAAATTAGAGTGGAATGTGCTGGGACAAGCCCCCAGAAGTTTATGTCTCCTAACTTATGTTTGCTTTTTAAATTTAATTTCTATTTCTTATCAGAGTCAGTTTGCTTAGAGTGTTTTGATTGTCTGGCTGTACAGAATCTGCTCAATGATTCATACATATGTCTGTTCATCTTCGGATCCTGCTACCATGTACGTGATTACAGAATGTATATTTTTGAAGCTATTGGTGATGATATAATGCATATAGTTTATATGTGATATGTTTATATACATTTAACATACATTAGTATATGTATGTTAACCCCATTGTCCTAATTTACCCATCCTCCCACCTTTCATTTTGGCTAACCATTAGTTTTTTTGATAAGTCTGTGAGTGTCTTTTTCTGTGGAAATATGTTCATTGGTAGCAATCTTAGGATAACATGTATTAATGATATCATAGGATATTTGTCATACCCTTTTGACTTACTTAACCTTATATGATTATTTCTAGGCTCAACTCTAGTCCTGAAAACGGCATTGTTCATTTTTTTCCCGAGGCTACTCTTCCATTCTGTCCATATACCACTTCTTCTTTGTCCATTCACCTGTTTATGGACCTTTTTTTTGCTTCCATGTCTTTGCTATTTCAGTATTGTTGCAGTGCACATTTGCCTGCCTCTGTCTTTCCGATTCTGGTGGTCTTAGGTTATAGGCCCAAAAGGTGCCCTGCCGCATCATATGGTAGCTCAATTTTTACGTTTTCAAGCAGCTCGATTCAGTTTGCATTAGTGCTGTTACGACTTTATATCCCACCAGCAGCTAGAAGGTACACACTTCTCTAAAACCCCTTCAGCATTTATAGTTTGTAGACTTTTTGCTGATGGTCATGACTGGTGTGAGCTGAAACCTTTTTGGAGGTTGGATACGCATGTGGCTAATAATTCCTTATGCTGAGCTTTAGGCATGTCCTATTTTTTCTTTTCCTTTTTTTTAAAAAGAGTGAGTACAACTTCCCTCCTCTTATTGATTTCTTGAAAAGTTTCTTATGTGTTGAATTTTCTTGCCTATTCCCTACCCCAGGGCATTTTTTGAGTGCCTGTGTCATTTACAACCGTGCAGTCCTTGTGACTATATAAGCAACCATTGGCACTGGGTTTAAAGGTGCTGTTTTTGGAGACAGCCACAAGGCGGCAGCATTATTACGTTCTCAAGTCTTGTTACTAGGACAACAGAGTCTTCCTGGAGGTAGTGTTCCGAGCTTTTAAATTAGAGTGCAATGTGCTGGGACAAGCCCCCAGAAGTTTATGTCTCCTTACTTATGTTTGTTTTTTAAATTTAATTTGTATTTTTTATCGGAGTAAATTTGATTAGAGTGTTTTGATTGTCTGGCTGTACAGAATCTGTTCAATGATTCATACATATGTCTGTTCATCTTCGGATCCTGTTACCATGTATGTGATCACAGAATATATATTTTGAAGGTATTGGTGATTATATAATTCATATCGTTTATATGTTATATGTTTATATACATTTAACTTACATTAGTATATGTATGTTAACCCCATAGTCCTAACTTACCCATCCCCCCACCTTTCATTTTGGCTAACCATTAGTTTATTTGATAAGTCTGTGAGTGTCTTTTTCTGTGGAAATATGTTCATTGGTAGCAATCTTAAGAAAACTTGTATAAATGATATCATAGAATATTTGTCATACCCTTTTGACTTACTTAACCTTATATGATTTTTTTCTAGGCTCAACTGTAGTCCTGAAAACAGCATTGTTCATTTTTCTCCCGAGGCTACTATTCCATTCTGTCCGTATACCACTTCTTCTTTGTCCATTCATCTGTTTATGGACCTTTTTTTTGCTTCCATATCTTGGCTATTTCAGTATTGTTGCAGTGCATATTTGCCTGCCTCTGTCTTTCCAATTTTGGTGGTCTTAGGTTATAGGCCCAAAAGGTGCCCTGCCCCATCATTTGGTAGCTCAATTTTTACCTTTTCAAGCAGCTCGATTCAGTTTGCGTTAGTGCTGTTTCCACTTTACATCCCACCAGCAGCTAGAAGGTACACAATTCTCTAAAACCCCTTCAGCATTTATAGTTTGTAGACTTTTTGCTGATGGTCATGACTGGTGTCACCTGAAACCTTTTTGAATTTGAATTTGCATGTGGCTAATAATTCCTTATGCTGAGCTTTAGGCATGTCCTTTTTTTCTTTTCCTTTTTTTTTAAAGAGTGAGTACAACTTCCCTCCTCTTATTGAATTCTTGAAAAGTTATTCATGTGTTGAATTTTTTTGCCTATTCCCTACTCCAGGGCATTCTTTGAGGGCCGGTGTCATTTAGAGCCCTGCAGTCCTTGTGACTATTAAGCAACCTTTGGCACTGGGTTTAAAGCTGCTGTTGTGGGAAACAGCCACAAGGTGGCAGCATTATTACGTTCTCAACTCTTGTTACTAGGGCAACAGAGTCTTCCTGGAGGTAGTTTTCCAAGGTTGTAAATTAGAGTGGAATGTGCTGGGATAAGCCCCCAGAAGTTTATGTCTCCTAACTTATGTTTGCTTTTTAAATTTAATTTCTATTTCTTATCAGAGTCAGTTTGCTTAGAGTGTTTTGATTGTCTGGCTGTACAGAATCTGCTCAATGATTCATACATATGTCTGTTCATCTTCGGATCCTGCTACCATGTACGTGATTACAGAATGTATATTTTTGAAGCTATTGGTGATGATATAATGCATATAGTTTATATGTGATATGTTTATATACATTTAACATACATTAGTATATGTATGTTAACCCCATTGTCCTAATTTACCCATCCTCCCACCTTTCATTTTGGCTAACCACTAGTTTATTTGATAAGTCTGTGAGTGTCTTTTTCTGTGGAAATATGTTCATTGGTAGCAATCTTAGGATAACATGTATTAATGATATCATAGGATATTTGTCATACCCTTTTGACTTACTTAACCTTATATGATTATTTCTAGGCTCAACTCTAGTCCTGAAAACGGCATTGTTCATTTTTTTCCAGAGGCTTGTATTCCATTTGGTACGTGTACCATTTCGTCTTTGTCCATTCATCTGTTTATGGACCTTTTTTTTGCTTCCATGTCTTGGCTATTTCAATATTGTTGCAGTGCACATTTGCCTGCCTCTGTCTTTCCGAATCCAGTTGTCTTAGGTTATAGGCCCAAAATGTGCCCTGCCGCATCATATGGTAGCTCAATGTTTACCTTTTCAAGCAGCTCGATTCAGTTTGCGTTACTGCTGTTACCACTTTACATCCCACCAGCAGCTAGAAGGTACACAGTTCTCTAAAACCCCTTCAGCATTTATAGTTTGTAGACCTTTTGCTGATGGTTATGACTGGTGTGAGCTGAAACCTTTTTGGAGGTTGGATACGCATGTGGCTAATAATTCCTTATGCTGAGCTTTAGGCATGTCCTTTTTTTCTTTTCCTTTTTTTTTAGAGTGAGTACAACTTCCGTACTCTTATTGACTTCTTGAAAATTTCTCACGTGTTGAATTTCCTTGCCTATTCCCTACACCAGGGCATTTTTTGAGGGCCTGTGTCTTTTACAGCCCTGCAGTCCTTGTGACTATATAAGCAACCATTGGTACTGGGTTTAAAGCTACTGTTGTGGGAAGCAGCCACAAGGCGGCAGCATTATTACGTTCTCAAGTCTTGTTACTAGGACAACACAGTCTTCCTGGAGGTAGTGTTCCGAGCCTGTAAATTAGAGTGCAATGTCCTGGGACAAGCCCCCAGAAGTTTATGTCTCCTAACTTATGTTTGTTTTTTAAATTTAATTTCTATTTCTTATCGGAGTAAATTTGATTAGAGTGTTGTGGTTTTCTGGCTGTACAGAATATGCTCAATGATTCATACATATGTCTGTTCATCTTCGGATCCTGTTACCATGTATGTGATTACAGAATGTATATTTTGAAGGTATTGGTGAATATATAATTCATATCATTTATATGTTATATGTTTATATACATTTAACATACATTAGTATATGTATGTTAACCCCATAGTCCTAATTTACCCATCCTCCCACCTTTCATTTTGGCTAACCCTTAGTTTATATGATAAGTCTGTGAGTGTCTTTTTCTGTGGAAATATGTTCATTGCTAGCAATCTTAGGATAACATGTATAAATGATGTCATAGGATATTTGTTATACCCTTTTGACTTACTTAACCTTATATGATTATTTCTAGGCTCAACTCTAGTCCTGAAAACAGCATTGTTCATTTTTTTCCAGAGGCTACTATTCCATTTGGTACATATACCATTTCGTCTTTGTCCATTCATCTGTTTATGGACCTTTTTTTGCTTCCATGTCTTGGCTATTTCAGTATTGTTGCAGTGCACATTTGCCTGCCTCTGTCTTTCCGATTCTGGTGGTCTTAGGTTATAGGCCCAAAAGGTGCCCTGCCGCATCGTATGGTAACTCAATTTTTACCTTTTCAAGCAGCTCCATTCAGTTTGCATTAGTGGTATTACTTCTTTACATCCCACCAGCAGCTAGAAGGTACACATTCCTCTAAAACCCCTTCAGCATTTATAGTTTGTAGACTTTTTGATGATGGTCATGAGTGGTGTTACCTGAAACCTTTTTGAATTTGAATTTGCATGTGGCTAATAATTCCTTATACTGAGCTTTAGGCATGTCATTTTTTTCTTTTCCTTTTGTTTTAAAGAGTGAGTACAACTTCCCTCCTCTTATTGACTTCTTGAATATTTACTCATGTGTTGAATTTTTTTGCCTATTCCCTACTCCAGGGCATTCTTTGAGGGCCGGTGTCATTTAGAGCCCTGCAGTCCTTGTGACTATTAAGCAACCGTTGGCACTGGGTTTAAAGCTGCTGTTGTGGGAAACAGCCACAAGGTGGCAGCATTATTACGTTCTCAACTCTTGTTACTAGGGCAACAGAGTCTTCCTGGAGGTAGTTTTCCAAGGTTGTAAATTAGAGTGGAATGTGCTGGGACAAGCCCCCAGAAGTTTATGTCTCCTAACTTATGTTTGCTTTTTAAATTTAATTTCTATTTCTTATCGGAGTAAATTTGATTAGAGTGTTTTGATTGGCTGTACAGAATCTGCTCAATGATTCATACATATATCTGTTCATCTTCGGAACCTGTTATCAAGTATGTGATTACAGAATATATATTTTGAAGGTATTGGTGATTATATAATTCATATCGTTTATATGTTATATGTTTATATACATTTAACTTACATTAGTATATGTATGTTAACCCCATAGTCCTAACTTACCCATCCCCCCACCTTTCATTTTGACTAACCATTAGTTTATTTGATAAGTCTGTGAGTGTCTTTTTCTGTGGAAATATGTTCATTGGTAGCAATCTTAAGAAAACTTGTATAAATGATATCATAGGATATTTGTCATACCCTTTTGACTTACTTGACCTTATATGATTTTTTCTAGGCTCAACTGTAGTCCTGAAAACAGCATTGTTCATTTTTCTCCCGAGGCTACTATTACATTCTGTCCGTATACCACTTCTTCTTTGTCCATTCATCTGTTTATGGACCTTTTTTTTGCTTCCATATCTTGACTATTTCAGTATTGTTGCAGTGCATATTTGCCTGCCTCTGTCTTTCCAATTTTGGTGGTCTTAGGTTATAGGCCCAAAAGGTGCCCTGCCGCATCATTTGGTAGCTCAATTTTTACCTTTTCAAGCAGCTCGATTCAGTTTGCGTTAGTGCTGTTTCCACTTTACATCCCACCAGCAGCTAGAAGGTACACAGATCTCTAAAACCCCTTCAGCATTTATAGTTTGTAGACATTTTGCTGATGGTAATGACTGGTGTGAGCTGAAACCTTTTTGAATTTGAATTTGTATGTGGCTAATAATTCCTTATACTAAGCTTTAGGCATCTCCTTTTTTTTCTTTTCCTTTTTTTTTTAAAGAGTGAGTACAACTTCCCTCCTCTTATTGACTTCTTGGAAATTTCTCATGTGTTGAATTTTTTTGCCTATTCCCTACCCCAGGGCATTTTTTGAAGGCAGGTGTCATTTAGAGCCCTTCAGTCCTTGTGACTATTAAGCAACCTTTGGCACTGGGTTTAAAGCTGCTGTTGTGGGAAACAGCCACAAGGCGGCAGCATTATTACGTTCTCAACTCTTGTTACTAGGGCAACAGAGTCTTCCTGGAGGTAGTTTTCCAAGGTTGTAAATTAGAGTGGAATGTGCTGGGACAAGCCCCCAGAAGTTTATGTCTCCTAACTTATGTTTGCTTTTTAAATTTAATTTCTATTTCTTATCGGAGTAAATTTGATTAGAGTGTTTTGATTGGCTGTACAGAATCTGCTCAATGATTCATACCTATATCTGTTCATCTTCGGAACCTGTTATCAAGTATGTGATTACAGAATATATATTTTGAAGGTATTGGTGATTATATAATTCATATCTTTTATATGTTATATGTGTATATACATTTAACTTACATTAGTATATGTATGTTAACCCCATAGTCCTAACTTACCCATCCCCCCACCTTTCATTTTGGCTAACCATTAGTTTATTTGATAAGTCTGTGAGTGTCTTTTTCTGTGGAAATATGTTCATTGGTAGCAATCTTAAGAAAACTTGTATAAATGATATCATAGGATATTTGTCATACCCTTTTGACTTACTTAACCTTATATGATTTTTTCTAGGCTCAACTGTAGTCCTGAAAACAGCATTGTTCATTTTTCTCCCGAGGCTACTATTCCATTCTGTCCGTATACCACTTCTTCTTTGTCCATTCATCTGTTTATGGACCTTTTTTTTGCTTCCATATCTTGGCTATTTCAGTATTGTTGCAGTGCATATTTGCCTGCCTCTGTCTTTCCAATTTTGGTGGTCTTAGGTTATAGGCCCAAAAGGTGCCCTGCCGCATCATTTGGTAGCTCAATTTTTACCTTTTCAAGCAGCTCGATTCAATTTGCGTTAGTGCTGTTTCCACTTTACATCCCACCAGCAGCTAGAAGGTACACAGATCTCTAAAACCCCTTCAGCATTTATACTTTGTAGACATTTTGCTGATGGTAATGACTGGTGTCACCTGAAACCTTTTTGAATTTGAATTTGTATGTGGCTAATAATTCCTTATACTA
This sequence comes from Balaenoptera physalus, assembly GCF_965194825.1. Classification (NCBI taxonomy): domain Eukaryota; kingdom Metazoa; phylum Chordata; class Mammalia; order Artiodactyla; family Balaenopteridae; genus Balaenoptera; species Balaenoptera physalus. The sequence continues at coordinate 40,320 of NW_028124959.1, read as the reverse complement.
AGCTTTAGGCATGTCCTTTTTTATTCTTTTCCTTTTTTTTTTAAAGAGTGAGTACAACTTCCCTCCTCTTATTGACTTCTTGAAAAGTTACTCATGTGTTGAATTTTTTTGCCTATTCCCTACTCCAGGGCATTCTTTGAGGGCCGGTGTCATTTAGAGCCCTGCAGTCCTTGTGACTATTAAGCAACCTTTGGCACTGGGTTTAAAGCTGCTGTTGTGGGAAACAGCCACAAGGTGGCAGCATTATTACGTTCTCAACTCTTGTTACTAGGGCAACAGAGTCTTCCTGGAGGTAGTTTTCCAAGGTTGTAAATTAGAGTGGAATGTGCTGGGACAAGCCCCCAGAAGTTTATGTCTCCTAACTTATGTTTGCTTTTTAAATTTAATTTCTATTTCTTATCAGAGTCAGTTTGCTTAGAGTGTTTTGATTGTCTGGCTGTACAGAATCTGCTCAATGATTCATACATATGTCTGTTCATCTTCGGATCCTGCTACCATGTACGTGATTACAGAATGTATATTTTTGAAGCTATTGGTGATGATATAATGCATATAGTTTATATGTGATATGTTTATATACATTTAACATACATTAGTATATGTATGTTAACCCCATTGTCCTAATTTACCCATCCTCCCACCTTTCATTTTGGCTAACCATTAGTTTTTTTGATAAGTTTGTGAGTGTCTTTTTCTGTGGAAATATGTTCATTGGTAGCAATCTTAGGATAGCATGTATTAATGATATCATAGGATATTTGTCATACCCTTTTGACTTACTTAACCTTATATGATTATTTCTAGGCTCAACTCTAGTCCTGAAAACGGCATTGTTCATTTTTTTCCAGAGGCTTGTATTCCATTTGGTACGTGTACCATTTCGTCTTTGTCCATTCATCTGTTTACGGACCTTTTTTTTGCTTCCATGTCTTGGCTATTTCAATATTGTTGCAGTGCACATTTGCCTGCCTCTGTCTTTCCGAATCCAGTTGTCTTAGGTTATAGGCCCAAAATGTGCCCTGCCGCATCATATGGTAGCTCAATGTTTACCTTTTCAAGCAGCTCGATTCATTTTGCGTTACTGCTGTTACCACTTTACATCCCACCAGCAGCTAGAAGGTACACAGTTCTCTAAAACCCCTTCAGCATTTATAGTTTGTAGACTTTTTGCTGATGGTCATGACTGGTGTGAGCTGAAACCTTTTTGGAGGTTGGATACGCATGTGGCTAATAATTCCTTATGCTGAGCTTTAGGCATGTCCTTTTTTTCTTTTCCTTTTTTTTTAAAGAGTGACTACAACTTCCCTCCTCTTATTGACTTCTTGAAAATTTCTCATGTGTTGAATTTTCTTGCCAATTCCATACCCCAGGGCATTTTTTGAGGGCCTGTGTCTTTTACAGCCCTGCAGTCCTTGTGACTATATAAGCAACCATTGGCACTGGGTTTAAAGCTACTGTTGTGGGAAGCAGCCACAAGGCGGCAGCATTATTACGTTCTCAAGTCTTGTTACTAGGACAACACAGTCTTCCTGGAGGTAGTGTTCCGAGCTTGTAAATTAGAGTGCAATGTGCTGGGACAAGCCCCCAGAAGTTTATGTCTCCTAACTTATGTTTGTTTTTTAAATTTAATTTGTATTTTTTATCGGAGTAAATTTGATTAGAGTGTTGTGGTTTTCTGGCTGTACAGAATCTGCTCAATGATTCATACATATGTCTGTTCATCTTCGAACCTGTTAGCATGTATGTGATTACAGAATGTATATTTTAAAGGTATTGGTGATTATATAATTTATATATTTCATATGTTATATGTTTATATACATTTAACATACATTAGTATATGTATTTTAACCCCATAGTCCTAATTTACCCATCCTCCCACCTTTCATTTTGGCTAGCCATTAGTTTATTTGATAAGTCTGTGAGTGTCTTTATCTGTGGAAATATGTTCATTGGTAGCAATCTTAGGATAACATGTATAAATGATGTCATAGGATATTTGTCATACCCTTTTGACTTACTTAACCTTATATGATTATTTCTAGGCTCAACTGTAGTCCTGAAAACGGCATTGTTCATTTTTTTCCCGAGGCTACTATTCCATTTGGTACGTATCCCACTTCGTCTTTGTCCATTCATCTGTTTATGGACCTTTTTTTTTGCTTCCATGTCTTGGCTATTTCAATATTGTTGCAATGCACTTTTGCCTGCCTCTCTCTTTCCGAATCTGGTGGTCTTAGGTTATAGGCCCAAAAGGTGCCCTGCCGCACCATATGGTAACTCAATTTTTACCTTTTCAAGCAGCTCGATTCAGTTTGCGTTACTGCTGTTGCCACTTTACATCCCACCAGCAGCTAGAAGGTACACAGATCTCTAAAACCCCTTCAGCATTTATAGTTTGTAGACATTTTGCTGATGGTAATGACTGGTGTGAGCTGAAACCTTTTTGAATTTGAATTTGTATGTGGCTAATAATTCCTTATACTAAGCTTTTGGCATGTCCTTTTTTTTCTTTTCCTTTTTTTTTTTAAAGAGTGAGTACAACTCCCCTCCTCTTATTGACTTCTTGAAAAATTTCTCATGTGTTGGATTTTCTTGCCTATTCCCTACCCCAGGGCAATTTTTGAGGGCCTGTGTCATTTACAGCCCTGCAGTCCTTGTGACTATATAAGCAACCATTGTCACTGGGTTTAAAGCTGCTGTTTTGGGAGACAGCCACAAGGCGGCAGCATTATTACGTTCTCAAGTCTTGTTACTAGGACAACAGAGTCTTCCTGGAGGTAGTGTTCCGAGCTTGTAAATTAGAGTGCAATGTGCTGGGACAAGCCCCCAGAAGTTTATGTCTCCTTACTTATGTTTGTTTTTTAAATTTAATTTGTCTTTCTTATCGGAGTAAATTTGATTAGAGTGTTTTGATTGTCTGGCTGTACAGAATCTGCTCAATGATTCACACATATGTCTGTTCATCTTCGGATCCTGTTACCATGTATGTGATTACAGAATGTATATTTTGAAGGTATTGGTGAATATATAATTCATATCATTTATATGTTATATGTTTATATACATTTAACTTACATTAGTATATGTATGTTAACCCCATAGTCCTAATTTACCCATCCTCCCACCTTTCATTTTGGCTAACCATTAGTTTATTTGATAAGTCTGTGAGTGTCTTTTTCTGTGGAAATATGTTCATTGGTAGCAATCTTAGGAAAACTTGTATAAATAATATCATAGGATATTTGTAATACCCTTTTGTCTTACTTAACCTTATATGATTATTTCTAGTCTCAACTCTAGTCCTGAAAACGGCATTGTTCATTTTTTTCCCGAGGCTACTCTTCCATTCTGTCCATATACCACTTCTTCTTTGTCCATTCACCTGTTTATGGACCTTTTTTTTGCTTCCATGTCTTTGCTATTTCAGTATTGTTGCAGTGCACATTTGCCTGCCTCTGTCTTTCCGATTCTGGTGGTCTTAGGTTATAGGCCCAAAAGGTGCCCTGCCGCATCATATGGTAGCTCAATTTTTACGTTTTCAAGCAGCTCGATTCAGTTTGCATTAGTGCTGTTACGACTTTATATCCCACCAGCAGCTAGAAGGTACACACTTCTCTAAAACCCCTTCAGCATTTATAGTTTGTAGACTTTTTGCTGATGGTCATGACTGGTGTGAGCTGAAACCTTTTTGGAGGTTGGATACGCATGTGGCTAATAATTCCTTATGCTGAGCTTTAGGCATGTCCTATTTTTTCTTTTCCTTTTTTTTAAAAAGAGTGAGTACAACTTCCCTCCTCTTATTGATTTCTTGAAAAGTTTCTTATGTGTTGAATTTTCTTGCCTATTCCCTACCCCAGGGCATTTTTTGAGTGCCTGTGTCATTTACAACCGTGCAGTCCTTGTGACTATATAAGCAACCATTGGCACTGGGTTTAAAGGTGCTGTTTTTGGAGACAGCCACAAGGCGGCAGCATTATTACGTTCTCAAGTCTTGTTACTAGGACAACAGAGTCTTCCTGGAGGTAGTGTTCCGAGCTTTTAAATTAGAGTGCAATGTGCTGGGACAAGCCCCCAGAAGTTTATGTCTCCTTACTTATGTTTGTTTTTTAAATTTAATTTGTATTTTTTATCGGAGTAAATTTGATTAGAGTGTTTTGATTGTCTGGCTGTACAGAATCTGTTCAATGATTCATACATATGTCTGTTCATCTTCGGATCCTGTTACCATGTATGTGATCACAGAATATATATTTTGAAGGTATTGGTGATTATATAATTCATATCGTTTATATGTTATATGTTTATATACATTTAACTTACATTAGTATATGTATGTTAACCCCATAGTCCTAACTTACCCATCCCCCCACCTTTCATTTTGGCTAACCATTAGTTTATTTGATAAGTCTGTGAGTGTCTTTTTCTGTGGAAATATGTTCATTGGTAGCAATCTTAAGAAAACTTGTATAAATGATATCATAGAATATTTGTCATACCCTTTTGACTTACTTAACCTTATATGATTTTTTCTAGGCTCAACTGTAGTCCTGAAAACAGCATTGTTCATTTTTCTCCCGAGGCTACTATTCCATTCTGTCCGTATACCACTTCTTCTTTGTCCATTCATCTGTTTATGGACCTTTTTTTTGCTTCCATATCTTGGCTATTTCAGTATTGTTGCAGTGCATATTTGCCTGCCTCTGTCTTTCCAATTTTGGTGGTCTTAGGTTATAGGCCCAAAAGGTGCCCTGCCCCATCATTTGGTAGCTCAATTTTTACCTTTTCAAGCAGCTCGATTCAGTTTGCGTTAGTGCTGTTTCCACTTTACATCCCACCAGCAGCTAGAAGGTACACAATTCTCTAAAACCCCTTCAGCATTTATAGTTTGTAGACTTTTTGCTGATGGTCATGACTGGTGTCACCTGAAACCTTTTTGAATTTGAATTTGCATGTGGCTAATAATTCCTTATGCTGAGCTTTAGGCATGTCCTTTTTTTCTTTTCCTTTTTTTTTAAAGAGTGAGTACAACTTCCCTCCTCTTATTGAATTCTTGAAAAGTTACTCATGTGTTGAATTTTTTTGCCTATTCCCTACTCCAGGGCATTCTTTGAGGGCCGGTGTCATTTAGAGCCCTGCAGTCCTTGTGACTATTAAGCAACCTTTGGCACTGGGTTTAAAGCTGCTGTTGTGGGAAACAGCCACAAGGTGGCAGCATTATTACGTTCTCAACTCTTGTTACTAGGGCAACAGAGTCTTCCTGGAGGTAGTTTTCCAAGGTTGTAAATTAGAGTGGAATGTGCTGGGACAAGCCCCCAGAAGTTTATGTCTCCTAACTTATGTTTGCTTTTTAAATTTAATTTCTATTTCTTATCAGAGTCAGTTTGCTTAGAGTGTTTTGATTGTCTGGCTGTACAGAATCTGCTCAATGATTCATACATATGTCTGTTCATCTTCGGATCCTGCTACCATGTACGTGATTACAGAATGTATATTTTTGAAGCTATTGGTGATGATATAATGCATATAGTTTATATGTGATATGTTTATATACATTTAACATACATTAGTATATGTATGTTAACCCCATTGTCCTAATTTACCCATCCTCCCACCTTTCATTTTGGCTAACCACTAGTTTATTTGATAAGTCTGTGAGTGTCTTTTTCTGTGGAAATATGTTCATTGGTAGCAATCTTAGGATAACATGTATTAATGATATCATAGGATATCTGTCATACCCTTTTGACTTACTTAACCTTATATGATTATTTCTAGGCTCAACTGTAGTCCTGAAAACGGCATTGTTCATTTTTTTCCCGAGGCTACTATTCCATTTGGTACGTATCCCACTTCGTCTTTGTCCATTCATCTGTTTATGGACCTTTTTTTTTGCTTCCATGTCTTGGCTATTTCAATATTGTTGCAATGCACTTTTGCCTGCCTCTCTCTTTCCGAATCTGGTGGTCTTAGGTTATAGGCCCAAAAGGTGCCCTGCCGCACCATATGGTAACTCAATTTTTACCTTTTCAAGCAGCTCGATTCAGTTTGCGTTAGTGCTGTTGCCACTTTACATCCCACCAGCAGCTAGAAGGTACACAGATCTCTAAAACCCCTTCAGCATTTATAGTTTGTAGACATTTTGCTGATGGTAATGACTGGTGTGAGCTGAAACCTTTTTGAATTTGAATTTTTATGTGGCTAATAATTCCTTATACTAAGCTTTTGGCATGTCCTTTTTTTTCTTTTCCTTTTTTTTTTTAAAGAGTGAGTACAACTCCCCTCCTCTTATTGACTTCTTGAAAAATTTCTCATGTGTTGGATTTTCTTGCCTATTCCCTACCCCAGGGCAATTTTTGAGGGCCTGTGTCATTTACAGCCCTGCAGTCCTTGTGACTATATAAGCAACCATTGTCACTGGGTTTAAAGCTGCTGTTTTGGGAGACAGCCACAAGGCGGCAGCATTATTACGTTCTCAAGTCTTGTTACTAGGACAACAGAGTCTTCCTGGAGGTAGTGTTCCGAGCTTGTAAATTAGAGTGCAATGTGCTGGGACAAGCCCCCAGAAGTTTATGTCTCCTTACTTATGTTTGTTTTTTAAATTTAATTTGTCTTTCTTATCGGAGTAAATTTGATTAGAGTGTTTTGATTGTCTGGCTGTACAGAATCTGCTCAATGATTCACACATATGTCTGTTCATCTTCGGATCCTGTTACCATGTATGTGATTACAGAATGTATATTTTGAAGGTATTGGTGAATATATAATTCATATCATTTATATGTTATATGTTTATATACATTTAACTTACATTAGTATATGTATGTTAACCCCATAGTCCTAATTTACCCATCCTCCCACCTTTCATTTTGGCTAACCATTAGTTTATTTGATAAGTCTGTGAGTGTCTTTTTCTGTGGAAATATGTTCATTGGTAGCAATCTTAGGAAAACTTGTATAAATAATATCATAGGATATTTGTAATACCCTTTTGTCTTACTTAACCTTATATGATTATTTCTAGTCTCAACTCTAGTCCTGAAAACGGCATTGTTCATTTTTTTCCCGAGGCTACTCTTCCATTCTGTCCATATACCACTTCTTCTTTGTCCATTCACCTGTTTATGGACCTTTTTTTTGCTTCCATGTCTTTGCTATTTCAGTATTGTTGCAGTGCACATTTGCCTGCCTCTGTCTTTCCGATTCTGGTGGTCTTAGGTTATAGGCCCAAAAGGTGCCCTGCCGCATCATATGGTAGCTCAATTTTTACGTTTTCAAGCAGCTCGATTCAGTTTGCATTAGTGCTGTTACGACTTTATATCCCACCAGCAGCTAGAAGGTACACACTTCTCTAAAACCCCTTCAGCATTTATAGTTTGTAGACTTTTTGCTGATGGTCATGACTGGTGTGAGCTGAAACCTTTTTGGAGGTTGGATACGCATGTGGCTAATAATTCCTTATGCTGAGCTTTAGGCATGTCCTATTTTTTCTTTTCCTTTTTTTTAAAAAGAGTGAGTACAACTTCCCTCCTCTTATTGATTTCTTGAAAAGTTTCTTATGTGTTGAATTTTCTTGCCTATTCCCTACCCCAGGGCATTTTTTGAGTGCCTGTGTCATTTACAACCGTGCAGTCCTTGTGACTATATAAGCAACCATTGGCACTGGGTTTAAAGGTGCTGTTTTTGGAGACAGCCACAAGGCGGCAGCATTATTACGTTCTCAAGTCTTGTTACTAGGACAACAGAGTCTTCCTGGAGGTAGTGTTCCGAGCTTTTAAATTAGAGTGCAATGTGCTGGGACAAGCCCCCAGAAGTTTATGTCTCCTTACTTATGTTTGTTTTTTAAATTTAATTTGTATTTTTTATCGGAGTAAATTTGATTAGAGTGTTTTGATTGTCTGGCTGTACAGAATCTGTTCAATGATTCATACATATGTCTGTTCATCTTCGGATCCTGTTACCATGTATGTGATCACAGAATATATATTTTGAAGGTATTGGTGATTATATAATTCATATCATTTATATGTTATATGTTTATATACATTTAACTTACATTAGTATATGTATGTTAACCCCATAGTCCTAACTTACCCATCCCCCCACCTTTCATTTTGGCTAACCATTAGTTTATTTGATAAGTCTGTGAGTGTCTTTTTCTGTGGAAATATGTTCATTGGTAGCAATCTTAAGAAAACTTGTATAAATGATATCATAGAATATTTGTCATACCCTTTTGACTTACTTAACCTTATATGATTTTTTCTAGGCTCAACTGTAGTCCTGAAAACAGCATTGTTCATTTTTCTCCCGAGGCTACTATTCCATTCTGTCCGTATACCACTTCTTCTTTGTCCATTCATCTGTTTATGGACCTTTTTTTTGCTTCCATATCTTGGCTATTTCAGTATTGTTGCAGTGCATATTTGCCTGCCTCTGTCTTTCCAATTTTGGTGGTCTTAGGTTATAGGCCCAAAAGGTGCCCTGCCCCATCATTTGGTAGCTCAATTTTTACCTTTTCAAGCAGCTCGATTCAGTTTGCGTTAGTGCTGTTTCCACTTTACATCCCACCAGCAGCTAGAAGGTACACAATTCTCTAAAACCCCTTCAGCATTTATAGTTTGTAGACTTTTTGCTGATGGTCATGACTGGTGTCACCTGAAACCTTTTTGAATTTGAATTTGCATGTGGCTAATAATTCCTTATGCTGAGCTTTAGGCATGTCCTTTTTTTCTTTTCCTTTTTTTTTAAAGAGTGAGTACAACTTCCCTCCTCTTATTGAATTCTTGAAAAGTTACTCATGTGTTGAATTTTTTTGCCTATTCCCTACTCCAGGGCATTCTTTGAGGGCCGGTGTCATTTAGAGCCCTGCAGTCCTTGTGACTATTAAGCAACCTTTGGCACTGGGTTTAAAGCTGCTGTTGTGGGAAACAGCCACAAGGTGGCAGCATTATTACGTTCTCAACTCTTGTTACTAGGGCAACAGAGTCTTCCTGGAGGTAGTTTTCCAAGGTTGTAAATTAGAGTGGAATGTGCTGGGACAAGCCCCCAGAAGTTTATGTCTCCTAACTTATGTTTGCTTTTTAAATTTAATTTCTATTTCTTATCAGAGTCAGTTTGCTTAGAGTGTTTTGATTGTCTGGCTGTACAGAATCTGCTCAATGATTCATACATATGTCTGTTCATCTTCGGATCCTGCTACCATGTACGTGATTACAGAATGTATATTTTTGAAGCTATTGGTGATGATATAATGCATATAGTTTATATGTGATATGTTTATATACATTTAACATACATTAGTATATGTATGTTAACCCCATTGTCCTAATTTACCCATCCTCCCACCTTTCATTTTGGCTAACCACTAGTTTATTTGATAAGTCTGTGAGTGTCTTTTTCTGTGGAAATATGTTCATTGGTAGCAATCTTAGGATAACATGTATTAATGATATCATAGGATATCTGTCATACCCTTTTGACTTACTTAACCTTATATGATTATTTCTAGGCTCAACTCTAGTCCTGAAAACGGCATTGTTCATTTTTTTCCAGAGGCTTGTATTCCATTTGGTACGTGTACCATTTCGTCTTTGTCCATTCATCTGTTTATGGACCTTTTTTTTGCTTCCATGTCTTGGCTACTTCAATATTGTTGCAGTGCACATTTGCCTGCCTCTGTCTTTCCGAATCCAGTTGTCTTAGGTTATAGGCCCAAAATGTGCCCTGCCGCATCATATGGTAGCTCAATGTTTACCTTTTCAAGCAGCTCGATTCATTTTGCGTTACTGCTGTTACCACTTTACATCCCACCAGCAGCTAGAAGGTACACAGTTCTCTAAAACCCCTTCAGCATTTATAGTTTGTAGACCTTTTGCTGATGGTCATGACCGGTGTGAGCTGAAACCTTTTTGGAGGTTGGATACGCATGTGGCTAATAATTCCTTATGCTGAGCTTTAGGCATGTCCTTTTTTTCTTTTCCTTTTTTTTTAGAGTGAGTACAACTTCCGTACTCTTATTGACTTCTTGAAAATTTCTCATGTGTTGAATTTCCTTGCCTATTCCCTACCCCAGGGCATTTTTTGAGGGCCTGTGTCTTTTACAGCCCTGCAGTCCTTGTGACTATATAAGCAACCATTGGTACTGGGTTTAAAGCTACTGTTGTGGGAAGCAGCCACAAGGCGGCAGCATTATTACGTTCTCAAGTCTTGTTACTAGGACAACACAGTCTTCCTGGAGGTAGTGTTCCGAGCCTGTAAATTAGAGTGCAATGTCCTGGGACAAGCCCCCAGAAGTTTATGTCTCCTAACTTATGTTTGTTTTTTAAATTTAATTTCTATTTCTTATCGGAGTAAATTTGATTAGAGTGTTGTGGTTTTCTGGCTGTACAGAATATGCTCAATGATTCATACATATGTCTGTTCATCTTCGGATCCTGTTACCATGTATGTGATTACAGAATGTATATTTTGAAGGTATTGGTGAATATATAATTCATATCATTTATATGTTATATGTTTATATACATTTAACATACATTAGTATATGTATGTTAACCCCATAGTCCTAATTTACCCATCCTCCCACCTTTCATTTTGGCTAACCCTTAGTTTATATGATAAGTCTGTGAGTGTCTTTTTCTGTGGAAATATGTTCATTGGTAGCAATCTTAGGATAACATGTATAAATGATGTCATAGGATATTTGTCATACCCTTTTGACTTACTTAACCTTATATGATTATTTCTAGGCTCAACTCTAGTCCTGAAAACAGCATTGTTCATTTTTTTCCAGAGGCTACTATTCCATTTGGTACATATACCATTTCGTCTTTGTCCATTCATCTGTTTATGGACCTTTTTTTGCTTCCATGTCTTGGCTATTTCAGTATTGTTGCAGTGCACATTTGCCTGCCTCTGTCTTTCCGATTCTGGTGGTCTTAGGTTATAGGCCCAAAAGGTGCCCTGCCGCATCGTATGGTAACTCAATTTTTACCTTTTCAAGCAGCTCCATTCAGTTTGCATTAGTGGTATTACTTCTTTACATCCCACCAGCAGCTAGAAGGTACACATTCCTCTAAAACCCCTTCAGCATTTATAGTTTGTAGACTTTTTGATGATGGTCATGAGTGGTGTTACCTGAAACCTTTTTGAATTTGAATTTGCATGTGGCTAATAATTCCTTATACTGAGCTTTAGGCATGTCATTTTTTTCTTTTCCTTTTGTTTTAAAGAGTGAGTACAACTTCCCTCCTCTTATTGACTTCTTGAAAAGTTTCTCATGTGTTGAATTTTTTTGCCTATTCCCTACCCCAGGGCATTTTTTGAAGGCAGGTGTCATTTAGAGCCCTTCAGTCCTTGTGACTATTAAGCAACCTTTGGCACTGGGTTTAAAGCTGCTGTTGTGGGAAACAGCCACAAGGCGGCAGCATTATTACGTTCTCAACTCTTGTTACTAGGGCAACAGAGTCTTCCTGGAGGTAGTTTTCCAAGGTTGTAAATTAGAGTGGAATGTGCTGGGACAAGCCCCCAGAAGTTTATGTCTCCTAACTTATGTTTGCTTTTTAAATTTAATTTCTATTTCTTATCGGAGTAAATTTGATTAGAGTGTTTTGATTGGCTGTACAGAATCTGCTCAATGATTCATACATATATCTGTTCATCTTCGGAACCTGTTATCAAGTATGTGATTACAGAATATATATTTTGAAGGTATTGGTGATTATATAATTCATATCGTTTATATATTATATGTTTATATACATTTAACTTACATTAGTATATGTATGTTAACCCCATAGTACTAACTTACCCATCCCCCCACCTTTCATTTTGACTAACCATTAGTTTATTTGATAAGTCTGTGAGTGTCTTTTTCTGTGGAAATATGTTCATTGGTAGCAATCTTAAGAAAACTTGTATAAATGATATCATAGGCTATTTGTCATACCCTTTTGACTTACTTGACCTTATATGATTTTTTCTAGGCTCAACTGTAGTCCTGAAAACAGCATTGTTCATTTTTCTCCCGAGGCTACTATTACATTCTGTCCGTATACCACTTCTTCTTTGTCCATTCATCTGTTTATGGACCTTTTTTTTGCTTCCATATCTTGGCTATTTCAGTATTGTTGCAGTGCATATTTGCCTGCCTCTGTCTTTCCAATTTTGGTGGTCTTAGGTTATAGGCCCAAAAGGTGCCCTGCCGCATCATTTGGTAGCTCAATTTTTACCTTTTCAAGCAGCTCGATTCAGTTTGCGTTAGTGCTGTTTCCACTTTACATCCCACCAGCAGCTAGAAGGTAAACAGATCTCTAAAACCCCTTCAGCATTTATAGTTTGTAGACATTTTGCTGATGGTAATGACTGGTGTGAGCTGAAACCTTTTTGAATTTGAATTTTTATGTGGCTAATAATTCCTTATACTAAGCTTTAGGCATCTCCTTTTTTTTCTTTTCCTTTTTTTTTTAAAGAGTGAGTACAACTTCCCTCCTCTTATTGACTTCTTGGAAATTTCTCATGTGTTGAATTTTTTTGCCTATTCCCTACCCCAGGGCATTTTTTGAAGGCAGGTGTCATTTAGAGCCCTTCAGTCCTTGTGACTATTAAGCAACCTTTGGCACTGGGTTTAAAGCTGCTGTTGTGGGAAACAGCCACAAGGCGGCAGCATTATTGCGTTCTCAAGTCTTGTTACTAGGAGAACAGAGTCTTCCTGGAGGTAGTGTTCTGAGCTTGTAAATTAGAGTGCAATATGCTGGGACAAGCCCCCAGAAGTTTATGTCTCCTAACTTATGTTTTTTTTTTAAATTTAATTTCTATTTCTTATCGGAGTAAATTTGATTAGAGTGTTTTGATTGTCTGGCTGTACAGAATCTGCTCAATGATTCATACATATGTCTGTTCATCTTCGGATCCTGTTACCATGTATGTGATCACAGAATATATATTTTGAAGGTATTGGTGATTATATAATTCATATCGTTTATATGTTATATGTTTATATACATTTAACTTACATTAGTATATGTATGTTAACCCCATAGTCCTAACTTACCCATCCCCCCACCTTTCATTTTGGCTAACCATTAGTTTATTTGATAAGTCTGTGAGTGTCTTTTTCTGTGGAAATATGTTCATTGGTAGCAATCTTAAGAAAACTTGTATAAATGATATCATAGGATATTTGTCATACCCTTTTGACTTACTTAACCTTATATGATTTTTTCTAGGCTCAACTGTAGTCCTGAAAACAGCATTGTTCATTTTTCTCCCGAGGCTACTATTCCATTCTGTCCGTATACCACTTCTTCTTTGTCCATTCATCTGTTTATGGACCTTTTTTTTGCTTCCATATCTTGGCTATTTCAGTATTGTTGCAGTGCATATTTGCCTGCCTCTGTCTTTCCAATTTTGGTGGTCTTAGGTTATAGGCCCAAAAGGTGCCCTGCCGCATCATTTGGTAGATCAATTTTTACCTTTTCAAGCAGCTCGATTCAGTTTGCGTTAGTGCTGTTTCCACTTTACAACCCACCAGCAGCTAGAAGGTACACAGATCTCTAAAACCCCTTCAGCATTTATAGTTTGTAGACATTTTGCTGATGGTAATGACTGGTGTGAGCTGAAACCTTTTTGAATTTGAATTTGTATGTGGCTAATAATTCCTTATACTAAGCTTTAGGCATGTCCTTTTTTTTCTTTTCCTTTTTTTTTTTAAAGAGTGAGTACAACTCCCCTCCTCTTATTGACTTCTTGAAAAATTTCTCATGTGTTGGATTTTCTTGCCTATTCCCTACCCCAGGGCAATTTTTGAGGGCCTGTGTCATTTACAGCCCTGCAGTCCTTGGGACTATATAAGCAACCATTGTCACTGGGTTTAAAGCTGCTGTTTTGGGAGACAGCCACAAGGCGGCAGCATTATTACGTTCTCAAGTCTTGTTACTAGGACAACAGAGTCTTCCTGGAGGTAGTGTTCCGAGCTTGTAAATTAGAGTGCAATGTGCTGGGACAAGCCCCCAGAAGTTTATGTCTCCTTACTTATGTTTGTTTTTTAAATTTAATTTGTATTTTTTATCGGAGTAAATTTGATTAGAGTGTTTTGATTGTCTGGCTGTACAGAATCTGCTCAATGATTCACACATATGTCTGTTCATCTTCGGATCCTGTTACCATGTATGTGATTACAGAATGTATATTTTGAAGGTATTGGTGATTATATAATTCATATCATTTATATGTTATATGTTTATATACATTTAACTTATATTAGTATATGTATGTTAACCCCATAGTCCTAATTTACCCATCCTCCCACCTTTCATTTTGGCTAACCATTAGTTTATTTGATAAGTCTGTGAGTGTCTTTTTCTGTGGAAATATGTTCATTGGTCGCAATCTTAGGAAAACTTGTATAAATGATATCATAGGATATTTGTAATACCCTTTTGTCTTACTTAACCTTATATGATTATTTCTAGTCTCAACTCTAGTCCTGAAAACGGCATTGTTCATTTTTTTCCCGAGGCTACTCTTCCATTCTGTCCATATACCACTTCTTCTTTGTCCATTCACCTGTTTATGGACCTTTTTTTTGCTTCCATGTCTTTGCTATTTCAGTATTGTTGCAGTGCACATTTGCCTGCCTCTGTCTTTCCGATTCTGGTGGTCTTAGGTTATAGGCCCAAAAGGTGCCCTGCCGCATCATATGGTAGTTCAATTTTTACGTTTTCAAGCAGCTCGATTCAGTTTGCTTTAGTGCTGTTACAACTTTATATCCCACCAGCAGCTAGAAGGTACACACTTCTCTAAAACCCCTTCAGCATTTATAGTTTGTAGACTTTTTGCTGATGGTCATGACTGGTGTGAGCTGAAACCTTTTTGGAGGTTGGATACGCATATGGCTAATAATTCCTTATGCTGAGCTTTAGGCATGTCCTATTTTTTCTTTTCCTTTTTTTTAAAAAGAATGAGTACAACTTCCCTCCTCTTATTGATTTCTTGAAAAGTTTCTTATGTGTTGAATTTTCTTGCCTATTCCCTGCCCCAGGGCATTTTTTGAGTGCCTGTGTCATTTACAACCGTACAGTCCTTGTGACTATATAAGCAACCATTGGCACTGGGTTTAAAGGTGCTGTTTTTGGAGACAGCCACAAGGCGGCAGCATTATTACGTTCTCAAGTCTTGTTACTAGGACAACAGAGTCTTCCTGGAGGTAGTGTTCCGAGCTTTTAAATTAGAGTGCAATGTGCTGGGACAAGCCCCCAGAAGTTTATGTCTCCTTACTTATGTTTGTTTTTTAAATTTAATTTGTATTTTTTATCGGAGTAAATTTGATTAGAGTGTTTTGACTGTCTGGCTGTACAGAATCTGTTCAATGATTCATACATATGTCTGTTCATCTTCGGATCCTGTTACCATGTATGTGATTACAGAATGTATATTTTGAAGGTATTGGTGATTATATAATTCATATCATTTATATGTTATATGTTTATATACATTTAACTTATATTAGTATATGTATGTTAACCCCATAGTCCTAATTTACCCATCCCCCCACCTTTCATTTTGGCTAACCATTAGTTTATTTGATAAGTCTGTGAGTGTCTTTTTCTGTGGAAATATGTTCATTGGTAGCAATCTTAGGATAACATGTATAAATGATATCATAGGATATTTGTCATACCCTTTTGACTTACTTAACCTTATATGATTATTTCTAGGCTCAACTCTAGTCCTGAAAACGGCATTGTTCATTGTTTTCCAGAGGCTACTATTCCATTTGGTATGTATACCATTTCGTCTTTGTCCATTCATCTGTTTATGGACCTTTTTTTGCTTCCATGTCTTGGCTATTTCAGTATTGTTGCAGTGCACATTTGCCTGCCTCTGTCTTTCCGATTCTGGTGGTCTTAGGTTATAGGCCCAAAAGGTGCCCTGCTGCATCGTATGGTAACTCAATTTTTACCTTTTCAAGCAGCTCCATTCAGTTTCATTAGTGGTATTACTTCTTTACATCCCACCAGCAGCTAGAAGGTACACATTCCTCTAAAACCCCTTCAGCATTTATAGTTTGTAGACTTTTTGATGATGGTCATGACTGGTGTTACCTGAAACCTTTTTGAATTTGAATTTGCATGTGGCTAATAATTCCTTATACTGAGCTTTAGGCATGTCATTTTTTTCTTTTCCTTTTGTTTTAAAGAGTGAGTACAACTTCCCTCCTCTTATTGACTTCTTGAAAAGTTTCTCATGTGTTGAATTTTTTTGCCTATTCCCTACCCCAGGGCATTTTTTGAAGGCAGGTGTCATTTAGAGCCCTTCAGTCCTTGTGACTATTAAGCAACCTTTGGCACTGGGTTTAAAGCTGCTGTTGTGGGAAACAGCCACAAGGCGGCAGCATTATTACGTTCTCAACTCTTGTTACTAGGGCAACAGAGTCTTCCTGGAGGTAGTTTTCCAAGGTTGTAAATTAGAGTGGAATGTGCTGGGACAAGCCCCCAGAAGTTTATGTCTCCTAACTTATGTTTGCTTTTTAAATTTAATTTCTATTTCTTATCGGAGTAAATTTGATTAGAGTGTTTTGATTGGCTGTACAGAATCTGCTCAATGATTCATACATATATCTGTTCATCTTCGGAACCTGTTATTATGTATGTGATTACAGAATGTATATTTTAAAGGTTTGGTGATTATATAATTTATATAGTTCATATGTTATATGTTTATATACATTTAACATACATTAGTATATGTTGGTTAACCCCATAGTCCTAATTTACCCATCCTCCCACCTTTCATTTTGGCTAACCGTTAGTATTTTTGATAAGTCTGTGACTGTCTTTTTCTGTGGAAATATGTTCATTGGTAGTAATCTTAGGAAAACATGTATAAATGATTTCATAGGATATTTGTCACACCCTTTTGACTTACTTAACCTTATATGACTATTTCTAGTCTCAACTGTAGTTCTGAAAACGGCATTGTTCATTTTTTTCCCGAGGCTACTCTTCCATTCTGTCCATATACCACTTCTTCTTTGTCCATTCACCTGTTTATGGACCATTTTTTGCTTCCATGTCTTGGGTATTTCAGTATTGTTGCAGTGCACATTTGCCTGCCTCTGTCTTTCCGAATCCAGTTGTCTTAGGTTATAGGCCCAAAATGTGCCCTGCCGCATCATATGGTAGCTCAATGTTTACCTTTTCAAGCAGCTCGATTCAGTTTGCGTTACTGCTGTTACCACTTTACATCCCACCAGCAGCTAGAAGGTACACAGTTCTCTAAAACCCCTTCAGCATTTATAGTTTGTAGACTTTTTGCTGATGGTCATGACTGGTGTGAGCTGAAACCTTTTTGGAGGTTGGATACACATGTGGCTAATAATTCCTTATGCTGAGCTTTAGGCATGTCCTTTTTTTCTTTTCCTTTTTTTTTAAAGGGTGACTACAACTTCCCTCCTCTTATTGACTTCTTGAAAATTTCTCATGTGTTGAATTTTCTTGCCAATTCCATACCCCAGGGCATTTTTTGAGGGCCTGTGTCTTTTACAGCCCTGCAGTCCTTGTGACTATATAAGCAACCATTGGCACTGGGTTTAAAGCTACTGTTGTGGGAAGCAGCCACAAGGCGGCAGCATTATTACGTTCTCAAGTCTTGTTACTAGGACAACACAGTCTTCCTGGAGGTAGTGTACTGAGCTTGTAAATTAGAGTGCAATGTGCTGGGACAAGCCCCCAGAAGTTTATGTCTCCTAACTTATGTTTGTTTTTTAAATTTAATTTCTATTTCTTATCGGAGTAAATTTGATTAGAGTGTTGTGGTTTTCTGGCTGTACAGAATCTGCTCAATGATTCATACATATGTCTGTTCATCTTCGAACCTGTTAGCATGTATGTGATTACAGAATGTATATTTTAAAGTTATTGGTGATTATATAATTTATATATTTCATATGTTATATGGTTATATACATTTAACATACATTAGTATATGTATTTTAACCCCATTGTCCTAATTTACCCATCCTCCCACCTTTCATTTTGGCTAGCCATTAGTTTATTTGATAAGTCTGTGAGTGTCTTTTTCTGTGGAAATATGTTCATTGGTAGCAATCTTAGGATAACATGTATAAATGATGTCATAGGATATTTGTCATACCCTTTTGACTTACTTAACCTTATATGATTATTTCTAGGCTCAACTGTAGTCCTGAAAACGGCATTGTTCATTTTTTTCCCGAGGCTACTATTCCATTTGGTACGTATCCCACTTCGTCTTTGTCCATTCATCTGTTTATGGACCTTTTTTTTTGCTTCCATGTCTTGGCTATTTCAGTATTGTTGCAGTGCACATTTGCCTGCCTCTGTCTTTCCGATTCCGGTGGTCTTAGGTTATAGGCCCAAAATGTGCCCTGCCGCATCATATGGTAGCTCAATGTTTACCTTTTCAAGCAGCTCGATTCAGTTTGCGTTACTGCTGTTACCACTTTACATCCCACCAGCAGCTAGAAGGTACACAGTTCTCTAAAACCCCTTCAGCATTTATAGTTTGTAGACTTTTTGCTGATGGTCATGACTGGTGTGAGCTGAAACCTTTTTGGAGGTTGGATACGCATGTGGCTAATAATTCCTTATGCTGAGCTTTAGGCATGTCCTTTTTTTCTTTTCCTTTTTTTTAAAGAGTGACTACAACTTCCCTCCTCTTATTGACTTCTTGAAAATTTCTCATGTGTTGAATTTTCTTGCCAATTCCATACCCCAGGGCATTTTTTGAGGGCCTGTGTCTTTTACAGCCCTGCAGTCCTTGTGACTATATAAGCAACCATTGGCACTGGGTTTAAAGCTACTGTTGTGGGAAGCAGCCACAAGGCGGCAGCATAATTACGTTCTCAAGTCTTGTTACTAGGACAACACAGTCTTCCTGGAGGTAGTGTTCCGAGCTTTTAAATTAGAGTGCAATGTGCTGGGACAAGCCCCCAGAAGTTTATGTCTCCTAACTTATGTTTGTTTTTTAAATTTAATTTCTATTTCTTATCGGAGTAAATTTGATTAGAGTGTTGTGGTTTTCTGGCTGTACAGAATCTGCTCAATGATTCATACATATGTCTGTTCATCTTCGAACCTGTTAGCATGTATGTGATTACAGAATGTATATTTTAAAGGTATTGGTGATTATATAATTTATATATTTCATATGTTATATGTTTATATACATTTAACATACATTAGTATATGTATTTTAACCCCATTGTCCTAATTTACCCATCCTCCCACCTTTCATTTTGGCTAGCCATTAGTTTATTTGATAAGTCTGTGAGTGTCTTTTTCTGTGGAAATATGTTCATTGGTAGCAATCTTAGGATAACATGTATAAATGATGTCATAGGATATTTGTCATACCCTTTTGACTTACTTAACCTTATATGATTATTTCTAGGCTCAACTGTAGTCCTGAAAACGGCATTGTTCATTTTTTTCCCGAGGCTACTATTCCATTTGGTACGTATCCCACTTCGTCTTTGTCCATTCATCTGTTTATGGACCTTTTTTTTTGCTTCCATGTCTTTGCTATTTCAGTATTGTTGCAGTGCACATTTGCCTGCCTCTGTCTTTCCGATTCTGGTGGTCTTAGGTTATAGGCCCAAAAGGTGCCCTGCCGCATCATATGGTAGCTCAATTTTTACGTTTTCAAGCAGCTCGATTCAGTTTGCATTAGTGCTGTTACGACTTTATATCCCACCAGCAGCTAGAAGGTACACACTTCTCTAAAACCCCTTCAGCATTTATAGTTTGTAGACTTTTTGCTGATGGTCATGACTGGTGTGAGCTGAAACCTTTTTGGAGGTTGGATACGCATGTGGCTAATAATTCCTTATGCTGAGCTTTAGGCATGTCCTATTTTTTCTTTTCCTTTTTTTTAAAATGAGTGAGTACAACTTCCCTCCTCTTATTGATTTCTTGAAAAGTTTCTTATGTGTTGAATTTTCTTGCCTATTCCCTACCCCAGGGCATTTTTTGAGGGCAGGTGTCATTTACAACCGTGCAGTCCTTGTGACTATATAAGCAACCATTGGCACTGGGTTTAAAGGTGCTGTTTTTGGAGACAGCCACAAGGCGGCAGCATTATTACGTTCTCAAGTCTTGTTACTAGGACAACAGAGTCTTCCTGGAGGTAGTGTTCCGAGCTTTTAAATTAGAGTGCAATGTGCTGGGACAAGCCCCCAGAAGTTTATGTCTCCTTACTTATGTTTGTTTTTTAAATTTAATTTGTATTTTTTATCGGAGTAAATTTGATTAGAGTGTTTTGATTGTCTGGCTGTACAGAATCTGTTCAATGATTCATACATATGTCTGTTCATCTTCGGATCCTGTTACCATGTATGTGATCACAGAATATATATTTTGAAGGTATTGGTGATTATATAATTCATATCCTTTATATGTTATATGTTTATATACATTTAACTTACATTAGTATATGTGTGTTAACCCCATAGTCCTAACTTACCCATCCCCCCACCTTTCATTTTGGCTAAACATTAGTTTATTTGATAAGTCTGTGAGTGTCTTTTTCTGTGGAAATATGTTCATTGGTAGCAATCTTAAGAAAACTTGTATAAATGATATCATAGGATATTTGTCATACCCTTTTGACTTACTTAACCTTATATGATTTTTTCTAGGCTCAACTGTAGTCCTGAAAACAGCATTGTTCATTTTTCTCCCGAGGCTACTATTCCATTCTGTCCGTATACCACTTCTTCTTTGTCCATTCATCTGTTTATGGACCTTTTTTTTGCTTCCATATCTTGGCTATTTCAGTATTGTTGCAGTGCATATTTGCCTGCCTCTGTCTTTCCAATTTTGGTGGTCTTAGGTTATAGGCCCAAAAGGTGCCCTGCCCCATCATTTGGTAGCTCAATTTTTACCTTTTCAAGCAGCTCGATTCAGTTTGCGTTAGTGCTGTTTCCACTTTACATCCCACCAGCAGCTAGAAGGTACACAGATCTCTAAAACCCCTTCAGCATTTATAGTTTGTAGACATTTTGCTGATGGTAATGACTGGTGTGAGCTGAAACCTTTTTGAATTTGAATTTGTATGTGGCTAATAATTCCTTATACTAAGCTTTAGGCATGTCCTTTTTTTTCTTTTCCTTTTTTTTTTAAAGAGTGAGTACACCTTCCCTCCTCTTATTGACTTCTTGGAAATTTCTCATGTGTTGAATGTTCTTGCCAATTCCCTACCCCAGGGCATATTTTGAGGGCTTGTGTCATTTACAGCCCTGCAGTCCTTGTGACTATATAAGCAATCATTGGCACTGGGTTTAAAGTGCTGTTGTGGGAAGCAGCCACAAGGCGGCAGCATTATTGCGTTCTCAAGTCTTGTTACTAGGAGAACAGAGTCTTCCTGGGGGTAGGTTTCTGAGCTTGTAAATTAGAGTGCAATATGCTGGGACAAGCCCCCAGAAGTTTATGTCTCCTAACTTATGTTTTTTTTTTAAATTTAATTTCTATTTCTTCTCGGAGTAAATTTGATTAGAGTGTTTTTATTGTTTGACTGTACAGAATCTGCTCAATGATTCATACATATATCTGTTCATCTTCGGAACCTGTTAGCATGTATGTGATTACAGAATGTATATTTTAAAGGTATTGGTCATTATATTATTTATATAGTTTATATATTATATGTTTATATACATTTAACATACATTAGTATATGTATGTTAACCCCATTGTCCTAATTTACCCATCCTCCCACCTTTCATTTTGGCTAACCATTAGTTTATTTGATAAGTCTGTGAGTGTCTTTTTCTGTGGAAATATGTTCATTGGTAGCAATCTTAGGATAACATGTATTAATGATATCATAGGATATTTGTCATACCCTTTTGACTTACTTAACCTTATATGATTATTTCTGGGCTCAACTCTAGTCCTGAAAACGGCATTGTTCATTTTTTTCCAGAGGCTTCTATTCCATTTGGTACGTGTACCATTTCGTCTTTGTCCATTCATCTGTTTATGGACCTTTTTTTTGCTTCCATGTCTTGGCTATTTCAATATTGTTGCAGTGCACATTTGCCTGCCTCTGTCTTTCCGAATCCAGTGATCTTAGGTTATAGGCCCAAAATGTGCCCTGCCGCATCATATGGTAGCTCAATGTTTACCTTTTCAAGCAGCTCGATTCAGTTTGCGTTACTGCTGTTACCACTTTACATCCCACCAGCAGCTAGAAGGTACACAGTTCTCTAAAACCCGTTCAGCATTTATAGTTTGTAGATTTTTTGCTGATGGTCATGACTGGTGTGAGCTGAAACCTTATTGAATTTGAATTTGCATGTGCCTAATAATTTCCTTTACTGAGCTTTAGGCATGCCCTTTTTTTTCTTTTCCTTTCTTTTTTAGAGAGTGCATACAACCTCCCTCCTCTTATTGACTTCTTGAAAAATTTCTCATGTGTTGAATTTTCTTGCCTATTCCCTACCCCAAGCCATTTTTTGAGGGCCTGTATCATTTACAGCCCTGCAGTCCTTGTGACAATATAAGCAACCATTGGCACTGGGTTTAAAGCTGCTGTTGTGGGAAATAGCCACAAGGCAGCAGCATTATTAGGTTCTCAACTCTTGTTAATAGGGCAGCAGAGTCTTCCTGGAGGTAGTGTTCCGAGGTTGTAAATTAGAGTGGAATGTGCTGGGACAAGCCCCCAGAAGTTTATGTCTCCTTACTTATGTTTGTTTTTTAAATTTAACTTCTACTTTTTATCGGAGTAAATTTGATTAGAGTGTTTTGATTGTCTGGCTGTACAGAATCTGCTCAATGATTCATACATATGTCTGTTCATCTGCGGATCCTTTTACCATGTATGTGATTACAGAATGTATATTTTGGAGGGATTGGTGATTATATAATTCATATCATTTATCTGTTATATGTTTATATACATTTAACTTACATTAGTATATGTATGTTAACCCCATAGTCCTAATTTACCCATCCTCCCACCTTTCATTTTGGCTAACCGTTAGTATTTTTGATAAGTCTGTGACTGTCTTTTTCTGTGGAAATATGTTCATTGGTAGTAATCTTAGGAAAACATGTATAAATGATTTCATAGGATATTTGTCACACCCTTTTGACTTACTTAACCTTATATGACTATTTCTAGTCTCAACTGTAGTTCTGAAAACGGCATTGTTCATTTTTTTCCCGAGGCTACTCTTCCATTCTGTCCATATACCACTTCTTCTTTGTCCATTCACCTGTTTATGGACCATTTTTTGCTTCCATGTCTTGGGTATTTCAGTATTGTTGCAGTGCACATTTGCCTGCCTCTGTATTTCCGATTTTGGTGGTCGTAGGTTATAGGCCCAAAAGGTGCCCTGCCGCATCATATGGTAACTCAATTTTTACCTTTTCAAGCAGCTCCATTCAGTATGCGTTAGTGCTGTTACCACTTTACATCCCACCAGCAGCTAGAATGTACACACTTCTCTAAAACCCCTTCAGCATTTATAGTTTGTAGACTTTTTGCTGATGGTCATGACTGGTGTGAGCTGAAACCTTTTTGGAGGTTGGATACGCATGTGGCTAATATTTCCTTATGCTGAGCTTTAGGCATGTCCTTTTTTTCTTTTCCTTTTTTTTTAAAGAGTGAGTACAACTTCCCTCCTCTTATTGACTTCTTGGAAATTTCTCATGTGTTGAATGTTCTTGCCAATTCCCTACCCCAGGGCATATTTTGAGGGCTTGTGTCATTTACAGCCCTGCAGTCCTTGTGACTATATAAGCAATCATTGGCACTGGGTTTAAAGTGCTGTTGTGGGAAGCAGCCACAAGGCGGCAGCATTATTGCATTCTGAAGTCTTGTTACTAGGAGAACAGAGTCTTCCTGGAGGTAGTGTTCTGAGCTTGTAAATTAGAGTGCAATATGCTGGGACAAGCCCCCAGAAGTTTATGTCTCCTAACTTATGTTTTTTTTTTAAATTTAATTTCTATTTCTTATCGGAGTAAATTTGATTAGAGTGTTTTGATTGTCTGGCTGTACAGAATCTGCTCAATGATTCATACATATGTCTGTTCATCTTCGGATCCTGTTACCATGTATGTGATCACAGAATATATAATTTGAAGGTATTGGTGATTATATAATTCATATCGTTTATATGTTATATGTTTATATACATTTAACTTACATTAGTATATGTATGTTAACCCCGTAGTCCTAACTTACCCATCCCCCCACCTTTCATTTTGGCTAACCATTAGTTTATTTGATAAGTCTGTGAGTGTCTTTTTCTGTGGAAATATGTTCATTGGTAGCAATCTTAAGAAAACTTGTATAAATGATATCATAGGATATTTGTCATACCCTTTTGACTTACTTAACCTTATATGATTTTTTCTAGGCTCAACTGTAGTCCTGAAAACAGCATTGTTCATTTTTCTCCCAAGGCTACTATTCCATTCTGTCCGTATACCACTTCTTCTTTGTCCATTCATCTGTTTATGGACCTTTTTTTTGCTTCCATATCTTGGCTATTTCAGTATTGTTGCAGTGCATATTTGCCTGCCTCTGTCTTTCCAATTTTGGTGGTCTTAGGTTATAGGCCCAAAAGGTGCCCTGCCGCATCATTTGGTAGCTCAATTTTTACCTTTTCAAGCAGCTCGATTCAGTTTGCGTTAGTGCTGTTTCCACTTTACATCCCACCAGCAGCTAGAAGGTACACAGATCTCTAAAACCCCTTCAGCATTTATAGTTTGTAGACATTTTGCTGATGGTAATGACTGGTGTGAGCTGAAACCTTTTTGAATTTGAATTTGTATGTGGCTAATAATTCCTTATACTAAGCTTTAGGCATGTCCTTTTTTTTCTTTTCCTTTTTTTTTTTAAAGAGTGAGTACAACTTCCCTCCTCTTATTGACTTCTTGGAAATTTCTCATGTGTTGAATGTTCTTGCCAATTCCCTACCCCAGGGCATATTTTGAGGGCTTGTGTCATTTACAGCCCTGCAGTCCTTGTGACTATGTAAGCAATCATTGGCACTGGGTTTAAAGTGCTGTTGTGGGTAGCAGTCACAAGGCGGCAGCATTATTGCGTTCTCAAGTCTTGTTACTAGGAGAACAGAGTCTTCCTGGAGGTAGTGTTCTGAGCTTGTAAATTAGAGTGCAATATGCTGGGACAAGCCCCCAGAAGTTTATGTCTCCTAACTTATGTTTTTTTTTAAATTTAATTTCTATTTCTTATCGGAGTAAATTTGATTAGAGTGTTTTGATTGTCTGGCTGTACAGAATCTGCTCAATGATTCATACATATGTCTGTTCATCTTCGGATCCTGTTACCATGTATGTGATCACAGAATATATATTTTGAAGGTATTGGTGATTATATAATTCATATCGTTTATATGTTATATGTTTATATACATTTAACTTACATTAGTATATGTATGTTAACCCCATAGTCCTAACTTACCCATCCCCCCACCTTTCATTTTGGCTAACCATTAGTTTATTTGATAAGTCTGTGAGTGTCTTTTTCTGTGGAAATATGTTCATTGGTAGCAATCTTAAGAAAACTTGTATAAATGATATCATAGGATATTTGTCATACCCTTTTGACTTACTTAACCTTATATGATTTTTTCTAGGCTCAACTGTAGTCCTGAAAACAGCATTGTTCATTTTTCTCCCGAGGCTACTATTCCATTCTGTCCGTATACCACTTCTTCTTTGTCCATTCATCTGTTTATGGACCTTTTTTTTGCTTCCATATCTTGGCTATTTCAGTATTGTTGCAGTGCATATTTGCCTGCCTCTGTCTTTTCAATTTTGGTGGTCTTAGGTTATAGGCCCAAAAGGTGCCCTGCCGCATCATTTGGTAGCTCAATTTTTACCTTTTCAAGCAGCTCGATTCAGTTTGCGTTAGTACTGTTTCCACTTTACATCCCACCAGCAGCTAGAAGGTACACAGATCTCTAAAACCCCTTCAGCATTTATAGTTTGTAGACATTTTGCTGATGGTAATGATTGGTGTGAGCTGAAACCTTTTTGAATTTGAATTTGTATGTGGCTAATAATTCCTTATACTAAGCTTTAGGCATGTCCTTTTTTTTCTTTTCCTTTTTTTTTTTAAAGAGTGAGTACAACTCCCCTCCTCTTATTGACTTCTTGAAAAATTTCTCATGTGTTGGATTTTCGTGCCTATTCCCTACCCCAGGGCAATTTTTGAGGGACTGTGTCATTTACAGCCCTTCAGTCCTTGTGACTATATAAGCAACCATTGTCACTGGGATTAAAGCTGCTGTTTTGGGAGACAGCCACAAGGCGGCAGCATTATTACGTTCTCAAGTCTTGTTCCTAGGACAACAGAGTCTTCCTGGAGGTAGTGTTCCGAGCTTGTAAATTAGAGTGCAATGTGCTGGGACAAGCCCCCAGAAGTTTATGTCTCCTTACTTATGTTTGTTTTTTAAATTTAATTTGTCTTTCTTATCGGAGTAAATTTGATTAGAGTGTTTTGATTGTCTGGCTGTACAGAATCTGCTCAATGATTCACACATATGTCTGTTCATCTTCGGATCCTGTTACCATGTATGTGATTACAGAATGTATATTTTGAAGGTATTGGTGAATATATAATTCATATCATTTATATGTTATATGTTTATATACATTTAACTTACATTAGTATATGTATGTTAACCCCATAGTCCTAAATTACCCATCCTCCCACCTTTCATTTTGGCTAACCATTAGTTTATTTTATAAGTCTGTGAGTGTCTTTTTCTGTGGAAATATGTTCATTGGTAGCAATCTTAGGAAAACTTGTATAAATAATATCATAGGATATTTGTAATACCCTTTTGTCTTACTTAACCTT
This sequence comes from Balaenoptera physalus, assembly GCF_965194825.1. Classification (NCBI taxonomy): domain Eukaryota; kingdom Metazoa; phylum Chordata; class Mammalia; order Artiodactyla; family Balaenopteridae; genus Balaenoptera; species Balaenoptera physalus. Next base: position 13,443 of record NW_028124959.1, on the reverse strand, counting down.
ATATGATTATTTCTAGTCTCAACTCTAGTCCTGAAAACGGCATTGTTCATTTTTTTCCCGAGGCTACTCTTCCATTCTGTCCATATACCACTTCTTCTTTGTCCATTCACCTGTTTATGGACCTTTTTTTTGCTTCCATGTCTTTGCTATTTCAGTATTGTTGCAGTGCACATTTGCCTGCCTCTGTCTTTCCGATTCTGGTGGTCTTAGGTTATAGGCCCAAAAGGTGCCCTGCCGCATCATATGGTAGCTCAATTTTTACGTTTTCAAGCAGCTCGATTCAGTTTGCATTAGTGCTGTTACGACTTTATATCCCACCAGCAGCTAGAAGGTACACACTTCTCTAAAACCCCTTCAGCATTTATAGTTTGTAGACTTTTTGCTGATGGTCATGACTGGTGTGAGCTGAAACCTTTTTGGAGGTTGGATACGCATGTGGCTAATAATTCCTTATGCTGAGCTTTAGGCATGTCCTAATTTTTCTTTTCCTTTTTTTTAAAAAGAGTGAGTACAACTTCCCTCCTCTTATTGACTTCTTGGAAATTTCTCATGTGTTGAATTTTTTTGCCTATTCCCTACCCCAGGGCATTTTTTGAAGGCAGGTGTCATTTAGAGCCCTTCAGTCCTTGTGACTATTAAGCAACCTTTGGCACTGGGTTTAAAGCTGCTGTTGTGGGAAACAGCCACAAGGCGGCAGCATTATTACGTTCTCAACTCTTGTTACTAGGGCAACAGAGTCTTCCTGGAGGTAGTTTTCCAAGGTTGTAAATTAGAGTGGAATGTGCTGGGACAAGCCCCCAGAAGTTTATGTCTCCTAACTTATGTTTGCTTTTTAAATTTAATTTCTATTTCTTATCGGAGTAAATTTGATTAGAGTGTTTTGATTGGCTGTACAGAATCTGTTCAATGATTCATACATATATCTGTTCATCTTCGGAACCTGTTATCAAGTATGTGATTACAGAATATATATTTTGAAGGTATTGGTGATTATATAATTCATATCGTTTATATGTTATATGTTTATATACATTTAACTTACATTAGTATATGTATGTTAACCCCATAGTCTTAACTTACCCATCCCCCCACCTTTCATTTTGGCTAACCATTAGTTTCTTTGATAAGTCTGTGAGTGTCTTTTTCTGTGGAAATATGTTCATTGGTACAATCTTAAGAAAACTTGTATAAATGATATCATAGGATATTTGTCATACCCTTTTGACTTACTTAACCTTATATGATTTTTTCTAGGCTCAACTGTAGTCCTGAAAACAGCATTGTTCATTTTTCTCCCGAGGCTACTATTCCATTCTGTCCGTATACCACTTCTTCTTTGTCCATTCATCTGTTTATGGACCTTTTTTTTGCTTCCATATCTTGGCTATTTCAGTATTGTTGCAGTGCATATTTGCCTGCCTCTGTCTTTCCAATTTTGGTGGTCTTAGGTTATACGCCCAAAATGTGCCCTGCCGCATCATTTGGTAGCTCAATTTTTACCTTTTCAAGCAGCTCGATTCAGTTTGCGTTAGTGCTGTTTCCACTTTACATCCCACCAGCAGCTAGAAGGTACACAGATCTCTAAAACCCCTTCAGCATTTATAGTTTGTAGACATTTTGCTGATGGTAATGACTGGTGTGAGCTGAAACCTTTTTGAATTTGAATTTGTATGTGGCTAATAATTCCTTATGCTGAGCTTTAGGCATGTCCTTTTTTTCTTTTCCTTTTTTTTTAAAGAGTGACTACAACTTCCCTCCTCTTATTGACTTCTTGAAAATTTCTCATGTGTTGAATTTTCTTGCCAATTCCATACCCCAGGGCATTTTTTGAGGGCCTGTGTCTTTTACAGCCCTGCAGTCCTTGTGACTATATAAGCAACCATTGGCACTGGGTTTAAAGCTACTGTTGTGGGAAGCAGCCACAAGGCAGCAGCATTATTACGTTCTCAAGTCTTGTTACTAGGACAACACAGTCTTCCTGGAGGTAGTGTTCCGAGCTTTTAAATTAGAGTGCAATGTGCTGGGACAAGCCCCCAGAAGTTTATGTCTCCTTACTTATGTTTGTTTTTTAAATTTAATTTGTATTTTTTATCGGAGTAAATTTGATTAGAGTGTTTTGATTGTCTGGCTGTACAGAATCTGTTCAATGATTCATACATATGTCTGTTCATCTTCGGATCCTGTTACCATGTATGTGATCACAGAATATATATTTTGAAGGTATTGGTGATTATATAATTCATATCGTTTATATGTGATATGTTTATATACATTTAACTTACATTAGTATATGTATGTTAACCCCATAGTCCTAACTTACCCATCCCCCCACCTTTCATTTTGGCTAACCATTAGTTTATTTGATAAGTCTGTGAGTGTCTTTTTCTGTGGAAATATGTTCATTGGTAGCAATCTTAAGAAAACTTGTATAAATGATATCATAGGATATTTGTCATACCCTTTTGACTTACTTAACCTTATATGATTTTTTCTAGGCTCAACTGTAGTCCTGAAAACAGCATTGTTCATTTTTCTCCCGAGGCTACTATTCCATTCTGTCCGTATACCACTTCTTCTTTGTCCATTCATCTGTTTATGGACCTTTTTTTTGCTTCCATATCTTGGCTATTTCAGTATTGTTGCAGTGCATATTTGCCTGCCTCTGTCTTTCCAATTTTGGTGGTCTTAGGTTATAGGCCCAAAAGGTGCCCTGCCCCATCATTTGGTAGCTCAATTTTTACCTTTTCAAGCAGCTCGATTCATTTTGCGTTAGTGCTGTTTCCACTTTACATCCCACCAGCAGCTAGAAGGTACACAATGCTCTAAAACCCCTTCAGCATTTATAGTTTGTAGACTTTTTGCTGATGGTCATGACTGGTGTCACCTGAAACCTTTTTGGAGGTTGGATACGCATGTGGCTAATAATTCCTTATACTGAGCTTTAGGCATGTCCTTTTTTATTCTTTTCCTTTTTTTTTTAAAGAGTGAGTACAACTTCCCTCCTCTTATTGACTTCTTGAAAATTTACTCATGTGTTGAATTTTTTTGCCTATTCCCTACTCCAGGGCATTCTTTGAGGGCCGGTGTCATTTAGAGCCCTGCAGTCCTTGTGACTATTAAGCAACCTTTGGCACTGGGTTTAAAGCTGCTGTTGTGGGAAACAGCCACAAGGTGGCAGCATTATTACGTTCTCAACTCTTGTTACTAGGGCAACAGAGTCTTCCTGGAGGTAGTTTTCCAAGGTTGTAAATTAGAGTGGAATGTGCTGGGACAAGCCCCCAGAAGTTTATGCCTCCTAACTTATGTTTGCTTTTTAAATTTAATTTCTATTTCTTATCAGAGTCAGTTTGCTTAGAGTGTTTTGATTGTCTGGCTGTACAGAATCTGCTCAATGATTCATACATATGTCTGTTCATCTTCGGATCCTGCTACCATGTACGTGATTACAGAATGTATATTTTTGAAGCTATTGGTGATGATATAATGCATATAGTTTATATGTGATATGTTTATATACATTTAATATACATTAGTATATGTATGTTAACCCCATTGTCCTAATTTACCCATCCTCCCACCTTTCATTTTGGCTAACCATTAGTTTATTTGATAAGTCTGTGAGTGTCTTTTTCTGTGGAAATATGTTCATTGGTAGCAATCTTAGGATAACATGGATTAATGATATCATAGGATATTTGTCATACCCTTTTGACTTACTTAACCTTATATGATTATTTCTAGGCTCAACTCTAGTCCTGAAAACGGCATTGTTCATTTTTTTCCAGAGGCTTCTATTCCATTTGGTACGTGTACCATTTCGTCTTTGTCCATTCATCTTTTTATGGACCTTTTTTTTGCTTCCATGTCTTGGCTATTTCAATATTGTTGCAGTGCACATTTGCCTGCCTCTGTCTTTCCGAATCCAGTTGTCTTAGGTTATAGGCCCAAAATGTGCCCTGCCGCATCATATGGTAGCTCAATGTTTACCTTTTCAAGCAGCTCGATTCAGTTTGCGTTACTGCTGTTACCACTTTACATCCCACCAGCAGCTAGAAGGTACACAGTTCTCTAAAACCCCTTCAGCATTTATAGTTTGTAGACTTTTTGCTGATGGTCATGACTGGTGTGAGCTGAAACCTTTTTGGAGGTTGGATACGCATGTGGCTAATAATTCCTTATGCTGAGCTTTAGGCATGTCCTTTTTTTCTTTTCCTTTTTTTTTAAAGAGTGACTACAACTTCCCTCCTCTTATTGACTTCTTGAAAATTTCTCATGTGTTGAATTTTCTTGCCAATTCCATACCCCAGGGCATTTTTTGAGGGCCTGTGTCTTTTACAGCCCTGCAGTCCTTGTGACTATATAAGCAACCATTGGCACTGGGTTTAAAGCTACTGTTGTGGGAAGCAGCCACAAGGCGGCAGCATTATTACGTTCTCAAGTCTTGTTACTAGGACAACACAGTCTTCCTGGAGGTAGTGTTCCGAGCTTGTAAATTAGAGTGCAATGTGCTGGGACAAGCCCCCAGAAGTTTATGTCTCCTAACTTATGTTTGTTTTTTAAATTTAATTTCTATTTCTTATCGGAGTAAATTTGATTAGAGTGTTGTGGTTTTCTGGCTGTACAGAATCTGCTCAATGATTCATACATATGTCTGTTCATCTTCGAACCTGTTAGCATGTATGTGATTACAGAATGTATATTTTAAAGGTATTGGTGATTATATAATTTATATATTTCATATGTTATATGTTTATATACATTTAACATACATTAGTATATGTATTTTAACCCCATTGTCCTAATTTACCCATCCTCCCACCTTTCATTTTGGCTAGCCATTAGTTTATTTGATAAGTCTGTGAGTGTCTTTTTCTGTGGAAATATGTTCATTGGTAGCAATCTTAGGATAACATGTATAAATGATGTCCTAGGATATTTGTCATACCCTTTTGACTTACTTAACCTTATATGATTATTTCTAGGCTCAACTGTAGTCCTGAAAACGGCATTGTTCATTTTTTTCCCGAGGCTACTATTCCATTTGGTACGTATCCCACTTCGTCTTTGTCCATTCATCTGTTTATGGACCTTTTTTTTGCTTCCATGTCTTGGCTATTTCAATATTGTTGCAATGCACATTTGCCTGCCTCTCTCTTTCCGAATCTGGTGGTCTTAGGTTATAGGCCCAAAAGGTGCCCTGCCGCATCATATGGTAGCTCAATTTTTACGTTTTCAAGCAGCTCGATTCAGTTTGCATTAGTGCTGTTACGACTTTATATCCCACCAGCAGCTAGAAGGTACACACTTCTCTAAAACCCCTTCAGCATTTATAGTTTGTAGACTTTTTGCTGATGGTCATGACTGGTGTGAGCTGAAACCTTTTTGGAGGTTGGATACGCATGTGGCTAATAATTCCTTATGCTGAGCTTTAGGCATGTCCTATTTTTTCTTTTCCTTTTTTTTAAAAAGAGTGAGTACAACTTCCCTCCTCTTATTGATTTCTTGAAAAGTTTCTTATGTGTTGAATTTTCTTGCCTATTCCCTACCCCAGGGCATTTTTTGAGTGCCTGTGTCATTTACAACCGTACAGTCCTTGTGACTATATAAGCAACCATTGGCACTGGGTTTAAAGGTGCTGTTTTTGGAGACAGCCACAAGGCGGCAGCATTATTACGTTCTCAAGTCTTGTTACTAGGACAACAGAGTCTTCCTGGAGGTAGTGTTCCGAGCTTTTAAATTAGAGTGCAATGTGCTGGGACAAGCCCCCAGAAGTTTATGTCTCCTTACTTATGTTTGTTTTTTAAATTTAATTTGTATTTTTTATCGGAGTAAATTTGATTAGAGTGTTTTGATTGTCTGGCTGTACAGAATCTGTTCAATGATTCATACATATGTCTGTTCATCTTCGGATCCTGTTACCATGTATGTGATTACAGAATGTATATTTTGAAGGTATTGGTGATTATATAATTCATATCATTTATATGTTATATGTTTATATACATTTAACTTATATTAGTATATGTATGTTAACCCCATAGTCCTAATTTACCCATCCCCCCACCTTTCATTTTGGCTAACCATTAGTTTATTTGATAAGTCTGTGAGTGTCTTTTTCTGTGGAAATATGTTCATTGGTAGCAATCTTAGGATAACATGTATAAATGATATCATAGGATATTTGTCATACCCTTTTGACTTACTTAACCTTATATGATTATTTCTAGGCTCAACTCTAGTCCTGAAAACGGTATTGTTCATTTTTTTCCAGAGGCTACTATTCCATTTGGTACGTATACCATTTCGTCTTTGTCCATTCATCTGTTTATGGACCTTTTTTTTGCTTCCATGTCTTGGCTATTTCAATATTGTTGCAGTGCACATTTGCCTGCCTCTGTCTTTCCGAATCCGGTGGTCTTAGGTTATAGGCCCAAAAGGTGCCCTGCCGCATCATATGGTAGCTCAGTGTTTACCTTTTCAAGCAGCTCGATTCAGTTTGCGTTACTGCTGTTACCACTTTACATCCAAACAGCAGCTAGAAGGTACACAGTTCTCTAAAACCCCTTCAGCATTTATAGTTTGTAGACTTTTTGCTGATGGTCATGACTGGTGTGAGCTGAAACCTTTTTGGAGGTTGGATACGCATGTGGCTAATAATTCCTTATGCTGAGCTTTAGGCATGTCCTTTTTTTCTTTTCCTTTTTTTTAAAGAGTGAGTACAACTTCCGTACTCTTATTGACTTCTTGAAAATTTCTCATGTGTTGAATTTTCTTGCCAATTCCCTACACCAGGGTATTTTTTGAGGGCCTGTGTCTTTTACAGCCCTGCAGTCCTTGTGACTATATAAGCAACCATTGGCACTGGGTTTAAAGCTACTGTTGTGGGAAGCAGCCACAAGGCGGCAGCATTATTACGTTCTCAAGTCTTGTTACTAGGACAACACAGTCTTCCTGGAGGTAGTGTTCCGAGCTTGTAAATTAGAGTGCAATGTGCTGGGACAAGCCCCCAAAAGTTTATGTCTCCTAACTTATGTTTGTTTTTTAAATTTAATTTCTATTTCTTATCGGAGTAAATTTGATTAGAGTGTTTTGATTGTCTGGCTGTACAGAATCTGCTCAATGATTCATACATATGTCTGTTCATCTTCGGATCCTGTTACCATGTATGTGATTACAGAATGTATATTTTGAAGGTATTGGTGAATATATAATTCATATCATTTATATGTTATATGTTTATATACATTTAACATACATTAGTATATGTATGTTAACCCCATAGTCCTAATTTACCCATCCTCCCACCTTTCATTTTGGCTAACCATTAGTTTATATGATAAGTCTGTGAGTGTCTTTTTCTGTGGAAATATGTTCATTGGTAGCAATCTTAGGATAACATGTATAAATGATGTCATAGGATATTTGTCATACCCTTTTCACTTACTTAACCTTATATGATTATTTCTAGGCTCAACTCTAGTCCTGAAAATGGCATTGTTCATTTTTCTCCCGAGGCTACTATTCCATTCTGTCCGTATACCACTTCTTCTTTGTCCATTCATCTGTTTATGGACCTTTTTTTTGCTTCCATATCTTGGCTATTTCAGTATTGTTGCAGTGCATATTTGCCTGCCTCTGTCTTTCCAATTTTGGTGTTCTTAGGTTATAGGCCCAAAAGGTGCCCTGCCGCATCATTTGGTAGCTCAATTTTTACCTTTTCAAGCAGCTCGATTCAGTTTGCGTTAGTGCTGTTTGCACTTTACATCCCACCAGCAGCTAGAAGGTACACAGATCTCTAAAACCCCTTCAGCATTTATAGTTTGTAGACATTTTGCTGATGGTAATGACTGGTGTGAGCTGAAACCTTTTTGAATTTGAATTTGTATGTGGCTAATAATTCCTTATACTAAGCTTTAGGCATGTCCTTTTTTTTCTTTTCCTTTTTTTTTTAAAGAGTGAGTACAACTTCCCTCCTCTTATTGACTTCTTGGAAATTTCTCATGTGTTGAATGTTCTTGCCAATTCCCTACCCCAGGGCACATTTTGAGGGCTTGTGTCATTTACAGCCCTGCAGTCCTTGTGACTATATAAGCAATCATTGGCACTGGGTTTAAAGTGCTGTTGTGGGAAGCAGCCACAAGGCGGCAGCATTATTGCGTTCTCAAGTCTTGTTACTAGGAGAACAGAGTCTTACTGGAGGTAGTGTTCTGAGCTTGTAAATTAGAGTGCAATATGCTGGGACAAGCCCCCAGAAGTTTATGTCTCCTAACTTATGTTTTTTTTTTTAAATTTAATTTCTATTTCTTATCGGAGTAAATTTGATTAGAGTGTTTTGATTGTCTGGCTGTACAGAATCTGCTCAATGATTCATACATATGTCTGTTCATCTTCGGATCCTGTTACCATGTATGTGATCACAGAATATATATTTTGAAGGTATTGGTGATTATATAATTCATATCGTTTATATGTTATATGTTTATATACATTTAACTTACATTAGTATATGTATGTTAACCCCATAGTCCTAACTTACCCATCCCCCCACCTTTCATTTTGGCTAACCATTAGTTTATTTGATAAGTCTGTGAGTGTCTTTTTCTGGGGAAATATGTTCATTGGTAGCAATCTTAAGAAAACTTGTATAAATGATATCATAGGATATTTGTCATACCCTTTTGACTTACTTAACCTTATATGATTTTTTCTAGGCTCAACTGTAGTCCTGAAAACAGCATTGTTCATTTTTCTCCCGAGGCTACTATTCCATTCTGTCCGTATACCACTTCTTCTTTGTCCATTCATCTGTTTATGGACTTTTTTTTGCTTCCATATCTTGGCTATTTCAGTATTGTTGCAGTGCATATTTGCCTGCCTCTGTCTTTCCAATTTTGGTGGTCTTAGGTTATAGGCCCAAAAGGTGCCCTGCCGCATCATTTGGTAGCTCAATTTTTACCTTTTCAAGCAGCTCGATTCAGTTTGCGTTAGTGCTGTTTCCACTTTACATCCCACCAGCAGCTAGAAGGTACACAGATCTCTAAAACCCCTTCAGCATTTTAGTTTGTAGACATTTTGCTGATGGTAATGACTGGTGTGAGCTGAAACCTTTTTGAATTTGAATTTGTATGTGGCTAATAATTCCTTATACTAAGCTTTAGGCATGTCCTTTTTTTTCTTTTACTTTTTTTTTTTAAAGAGTGAGTACAACTCCCCTCCTCTTATTGACTTCTTGAAAAATTTCTCATGTGTTGGATTTTCTTGCCTATTCCCTACCCCAGGGCAATTTTTGAGGGCCTGTGTCATTTACAGCCCTGCAGTCCTTGTGACTATATAAGCAACCATTGTCATTGGGTTTAAAGCTGCTGTTTTGGGAGACAGCCACAAGGCGGCAGCATTATTACGTTCTCAAGCCTTGTTACTAGGACTACAGAGTCTTCCTGGAGGTAGTGTTCCGAGCTTGTAAATTAGAGTGCAATGTGCTGGGACAAGCCCCCAGAAGTTTATGTCTCCTTACTTATGTTTGTTTTTTAAATTTAATTTGTCTTTCTTATCGGAGTAAATTTGATTAGAGTGTTTTGATTGTCTGGCTGTACAGAATCTGCTCAATGATTCACACATATGTCTGTTCATCTTCGGATCCTGTTACCATGTATGTGATTACAGAATGTATATTTTGAAGGTATTGGTGAATATATAATTCATATCATTTATATGTTATATGTTTATATACATTTAACTTACATTAGTATATGTATGTTAACCCCATAGTCCTAATTTACCCATCCTCCCACCTTTCATTTTGGCTAACCAGTAGTTTATTTGATAAGTCTGTGAGTGTCTTTTTCTGTGGAAATATGTTCATTGGTAGCAATCTTAGGAAAACTTGTATAAATAATATCATAGGATATTTGTAATACCCTTTTGTCTTACTTAACCTTATATGATTATTTCTAGTCTCAACTCTAGTCCTGAAGACGGCATTGTTCATTTTTTTCCCGAGGCTACTCTTCCATTCTGTCCATATACCACTTCTTCTTTGTCCATTCACCTGTTTATGGACCTTTTTTTTGCTTCCATGTCTTTGCTATTTCAGTATTGTTGCAGTGCACATTTGCCTGCCTCTGTCTTTCCGATTCTGGTGGTCTTAGATTATAGGCCCAAAAGGTGCCCTGCCGCATCATATGGTAGCTCAATTTTTACGTTTTCAAGCAGCTCGATTCAGTTTGCATTAGTGCTGTTACGACTTTATATCCCACCAGCAGCTAGAAGGTACACACTTCTCTAAAACCCCTTCAGCATTTATAGTTTGTAGACTTTTTGCTGATGGTCATGACTGGTGTGAGCTGAAACCTTTTTGGAGGTTGGATACGCATGTGGCTAATAATTCCTTATGCTGAGCTTTAGGCATGTCCTATTTTTTCTTTTCCTTTTTTTTAAAAAGAGTGAGTACAACTTCCCTCCTCTTATTGATTTCTTGAAAAGTTTCTTATGTGTTGAATTTTCTTGCCTATTCCCTACCCCAGGGCATTTTTTGAGTGCCTGTGTCATTTACAACCGTGCAGTCCTTGTGACTATATAAGGAACCATTGGCACTGGGTTTAAAGGTGCTGTTTTTGGAGACAGCCACAAGGCGGCAGCATTATTACGTTCTCAAGTCTTGTTACTAGGACAACAGAGTCTTCCTGGAGGTAGTGTTCCGAGCTTTTAAATTAGAGTGCAATGTGCTGGGACAAGCCCCCAGAAGTTTATGTCTCCTTACTTATGTTTGTTTTTTAAATTTAATTTGTATTTTTTATCGGAGTAAATTTGATTAGAGTGTTTTGATTGTCTGGCTGTACAGAATCTGTTCAATGATTCATACATATGTCTGTTCATCTTCGGATCCTGTTACCATGTATGTGATCACAGAATATATATTTTGAAGGTATTGGTGATTATATAATTCATATCGTTTATATGTTATATGTTTATATACATTTAACTTACATTAGTATATGTATGTTAACCCCATAGTCCTAACTTACCCATCCCCCCACCTTTCATTTTGGCTAACCATTAGTTTATTTGATAAGTCTGTGAGTGTCTTTTTCTGTGGAAATATGTTCATTGGTAGCAATCTTAAGAAAACTTGTATAAATGATATCATAGAATATTTGTCATACCCTTTTGACTTACTTAACCTTATATGATTTTTTTCTAGGCTCAACTGTAGTCCTGAAAACAGCATTGTTCATTTTTCTCCCGAGGCTACTATTCCATTCTGTCCGTATACCACTTCTTCTTTGTCCATTCATCTGTTTATGGACCTTTTTTTTGCTTCCATATCTTGGCTATTTCAGTATTGTTGCAGTGCATATTTGCCTGCCTCTGTCTTTCCAATTTTGGTGGTCTTAGGTTATAGGCCCAAAAGGTGCCCTGCCCCATCATTTGGTAGCTCAATTTTTACCTTTTCAAGCAGCTCGATTCAGTTTGCGTTAGTGCTGTTTCCACTTTACATCCCACCAGCAGCTAGAAGGTACACAATTCTCTAAAACCCCTTCAGCATTTATAGTTTGTAGACTTTTTGCTGATGGTCATGACTGGTGTCACCTGAAACCTTTTTGAATTTGAATTTGCATGTGGCTAATAATTCCTTATGCTGAGCTTTAGGCATGTCCTTTTTTTCTTTTCCTTTTTTTTTAAAGAGTGAGTACAACTTCCCTCCTCTTATTGAATTCTTGAAAAGTTATTCATGTGTTGAATTTTTTTGCCTATTCCCTACTCCAGGGCATTCTTTGAGGGCCGGTGTCATTTAGAGCCCTGCAGTCCTTGTGACTATTAAGCAACCTTTGGCACTGGGTTTAAAGCTGCTGTTGTGGGAAACAGCCACAAGGTGGCAGCATTATTACGTTCTCAACTCTTGTTACTAGGGCAACAGAGTCTTCCTGCAGGTAGTTTTCCAAGGTTGTAAATTAGAGTGGAATGTGCTGGGATAAGCCCCCAGAAGTTTATGTCTCCTAACTTATGTTTGCTTTTTAAATTTAATTTCTATTTCTTATCAGAGTCAGTTTGCTTAGAGTGTTTTGATTGTCTGGCTGTACAGAATCTGCTCAATGATTCATACATATGTCTGTTCATCTTCGGATCCTGCTACCATGTACGTGATTACAGAATGTATATTTTTGAAGCTATTGGTGATGATATAATGCATATAGTTTATATGTGATATGTTTATATACATTTAACATACATTAGTATATGTATGTTAACCCCATTGTCCTAATTTACCCATCCTCCCACCTTTCATTTTGGCTAACCACTAGTTTATTTGATAAGTCTGTGAGTGTCTTTTTCTGTGGAAATATGTTCATTGGTAGCAATCTTAGGATAACATGTATTAATGATATCATAGGATATTTGTCATACCCTTTTGACTTACTTAACCTTATATGATTATTTCTAGGCTCAACTCTAGTCCTGAAAACGGCATTGTTCATTTTTTTCCAGAGGCTTGTATTCCATTTGGTACGTGTACCATTTCGTCTTTGTCCATTCATCTGTTTATGGACCTTTTTTTTGCTTCCATGTCTTGGCTATTTCAATATTGTTGCAGTGCACATTTGCCTGCCTCTGTCTTTCCGAATCCAGTTGTCTTAGGTTATAGGCCCAAAATGTGCCCTGCCGCATCATATGGTAGCTCAATGTTTACCTTTTCAAGCAGCTCGATTCAGTTTGCGTTACTGCTGTTACCACTTTACATCCCACCAGCAGCTAGAAGGTATACAGTTCTCTAAAACCCCTTCAGCATTTATAGTTTGTAGACCTTTTGCTGATGGTCATGACTGGTGTGAGCTGAAACCTTTTTGGAGGTTGGATACGCATGTGGCTAATAATTCCTTATGCTGAGCTTTAGGCATGTCCTTTTTTTCTTTTCCTTTTTTTTTAGAGTGAGTACAACTTCCGTACTCTTATTGACTTCTTGAAAATTTCTCACGTGTTGAATTTCCTTGCCTATTCCCTACACCAGGGCATTTTTTGAGGGCCTGTGTCTTTTACAGCCCTGCAGTCCTTGTGACTATATAAGCAACCATTGGTACTGGGTTTAAAGCTACTGTTGTGGGAAGCAGCCACAAGGCGGCAGCATTATTACGTTCTCAAGTCTTGTTACTAGGACAACACAGTCTTCCTGGAGGTAGTGTTCCGAGCCTGTAAATTAGAGTGCAATGTCCTGGGACAAGCCCCCAGAAGTTTATGTCTCCTAACTTATGTTTGTTTTTTAAATTTAATTTCTATTTCTTATCGGAGTAAATTTGATTAGAGTGTTGTGGTTTTCTGGCTGTACAGAATATGCTCAATGATTCATACATATGTCTGTTCATCTTCGGATCCTGTTACCATGTATGTGATTACAGAATGTATATTTTGAAGGTATTGGTGAATATATAATTCATATCATTTATATGT